>NC_069675.1:40524262-40751762 GCF_023699985.2 Odocoileus virginianus | reverse complement strand
TCCAGTTTAAGTCCTGATCTTTGATCCTCAGCCATTTCTGGATGTGCTGGTATGTGGGCAAAGGGGCGGGGAGGGTGAGGCTGTGAGCCTGGGCATGCTCGCTTCATACAGACATTGGTGAAGAAGAGCCTCTGTGTTTGGTCCATCCCTGTCTTGCCCGTCCTGGAAACTTTTCCAGTTCCACCAGCCTCGCCTGTTTCTAAAGAAATAAAAGGAGAAAGTGAAAGCCAGAGATGTTGGTGGAGAGTGTGTCAACCCCAATTTTAAAAGACAAATGGATGTTTATGGACTGGGGAGGAATCAGCTCCCATCCAGTTCCTGCCTGCCTGGGGCTCCTGCCTAGTTCATTGAGTGGTTTTTCCAGGGCTTGTTGCTCTGACAAGACCCATGTGCCACTCTTCAGCAACCATCACTTCAGCCTTGAGACGAATGGCCCTGGTTTGTTTTGTTTTGTTTTTTGCCTCTGTTTCCTGCATGACAAACAGCGCAGCACTTGGTACCCTGGACACTCTGGCCAGTACTGGAATGGGGTCACTATTTTCTGCTTGACAAGTGGTACTGGGACACAGTCTTATCCCGCAGGATGAATTAATTGCCCACAGATGGGTTAGAAAATACTAACAATGTTGGTCCCTTCGGTTGAACACCACTCAAGCCACTCTATTTAAACACAGTCTCCATCTCCTCTCCGGGTCTTGTTCAGTGTCCCCACATCCACCCTCAAGGGCCTCCCGGCTCATTGTCTCAGACACCAGCTCCCCAGCTCCTGAGGCACCGGGTGGGTGCATCTGAGCTCCCCTCTTAGGTCAGCTCACAAGTTGCTAGAGAATAAATGTGTTTTCTTGATGATGAGAACCGTGATGAGACATGGCCTCTGTGCTGGAAGAAATGGGATTGTAAAAACTACCTGAAGTGGCTGAACTTTTAACTGTGCTAATTATCTGTAACTACCCCTGGGAGCTGAGCTCCCCATAGCGAGCTTGCTGGGGCCTCACAAGTTTAGCTATTCTGCGAGTGGCACCAATGTTAGAGTCTAAACAGGCGGTGTGACCTTCAGAGATTAATCAGTTAAAGCGTCCCTTATGAAGCTGTTTTAGATTATTCTTGACAGTAGCTGTTTTTGACAGGAGAAGGTCAGAATCAAAGTCCTTTTTCAACCATTGTAGGACACACGTCTGCATCAAATGTAGCAAACATGCAGAAATCATTGAGGAAAGGTGCGGGCGTTGTTTTTAACCCCCCATTTTCATGCTTTCCTTTAAAGCAGAGACATTTGGAACATGACAAATGGGGAAAAATGTTTTCCACCTGTATGCCCAAGCCTATGTGTGGAGACACATAATACCCTTCTGCACAGAGTCGCTAACATATGTGAACATTTCCCCTTTGATGTTGAACCACAGGTCTTAAGTGCGCTCCCCACTGTCCACTTTTACTCTGTGAGTCAACTTGAAGTTCTTGAAATGGGGCCGATGGCTTTGCTGGAGTGTGAACGTGCTCTCATTCTGTAAGAAAGAGTAGCCCAATCAGTGTTTCAGTTTCTTTCATGAAGTAAGTCACTTTCTGGTGATTGCTGTTTGCTTTTGAAAGCTGGAGGAGTCAATTTGGGGTCTAAGGGGCTGGAGAGGAAGCCCCCAACTGCTGACAATCACTTCTTCCTCTGTGTGGGTTTGAAGCTATTGTCCAGACAAGAGAATGTAGGGTCAGCCTGACCTGATGCAGGGAATTCCATATTTCAAACACACATCATGACATTTTCTTTCATTCAGTTGGATGAACCTAAGTGCGTAATGGGTTTAAAAATATAAATATAACTCAGTCCCTTATCAGGAATCATTCCAGAACTGATTAATTTTCAAGGAAATAATACATCAGTAGCATTTTCCCTCCAACATATTCAGTTTCTTTCTAAAGTATAAGACTGCCATTACCATGCTTTCCTTTTGGAAACCAACTTAAAACAATTCCGCCATCTTGGAAACATTGCAAGGAAATCATGGTGATGTTTCCTGCTTTTAAAGAAATGGGAACATGGTTTTGACTTTGATGTTAGAGGTCAGAGACCCTGAAGTAAAATAAACTTCTAATTCTTTACCTGATTGTGGATACAGTCAGCAGCATCAAAGACCCAAATCGAGGCTCAGGATACTTTCCCAGGGTGTGTTCTCCACCGCAGTGGAGATGCCAGAAAGGAAAGAACCATCTCTTAAGCCCCTAGAGCCTTGACTCCTTCTCAGAAGTAAAATCAGCCAATCTTTCAATCATGAATATATTGGAGTACTTATGTGCTTGAGTCTGTGTTGAGTTCTGGTGAGGGTGGCTTGTAAAATACTGTTTCCTCAAATCCTGTGTCTAGTTTAAGAAGTCAACAAGACCATGTAATACACAGAGTTCTCCCTCTACTTCCTTTCATGTAGGGCTATGATCCCCAGTCTTTCTGGGACCAGGGATCGCTTTCGTGGAAAATAATTTTTCCATGGACACAGGGATAGAGGTGATGGTTTCAGGATGATTCAAGTGCGTTGCATTTATTGTGCACTTTCTTTCTAGTCTAATGCTACCCCTCATCTGACAGGAGGTACCGATCTGCAGTCTGAAGGTCGGGGATCTCTGATGTAGGGAACTTTTACATTCGGAGAAACTGGTCATGAGACCCAGTTAAGGCAGGAAATTTAGCCTTTGTTTATATTTCTATCTTTCTTAGATTTACTGAGTTTTTTTTTTAATTATAAAAGTCAGTTTATTTTCCCTTTCTGTGCTTCAAAAGTTTCCCTTTTTGTCAGTAATGAGCAGTTAACTGATTAGAAGTCTGCTTAAGTAACAAGTTCATAAACACACATTTGAGAGAATAAAGCAAAAGGTTGAAAAATTTCCCCTAACTCCATGTAAATTAGGCAGCCCTCAAAATTGCACATTTTTCACCTGCTCACTTTCATAATTTAATATATGTATAGGATGATCTTAAAATATTGATAATTAGTATAGAATTCACAGCCTTAAAGATGTATGTTCTACAAATGTCTAAAGAATAGATACCTAGATACCTCTCAGGTCCTAGTAATCCACTGTGATTCAATGTCATGTACTTAATGCATAGAAGGTCAAATGCCCCCATATTGTACCAGGTATTAAGGTAGGTGCCCACCAGTTTAAAATAGTAACTTGCATGCAAAGACATGTTGTTTCATTAGAAAACCACACATGAAAAAATTCAATAACAAAGGAAGGTGGTGTGGAAGGTATACACCACAGATATCCTAAGGATGCACAGGAAGAAAGGGCCTAACTATGAGGCTGAGAAGACAGTTTTAGCTGACTTTTGACATTCAAATTAAGCTCTTAAACTAGCTCTGAAAGTCTTCTTTACAGTCATATAATTGACAGAAAGAAAAAAAATTTAGCTAGGTAAGGAGGTTAGAAGTTGTATTAATGAGCTGATGATGATAAATTGTAATAAAAAACCCAGGAACAATGCCAGCTGCCATTTATTAAGCACATGTTCTATGCTAGACATTGTGTACTGAGTGATTTCCCTGTAAATACTATCTAACTTAATCCTTGTTACAACCTTCTGTGATGGTTATTTTTATTATTCCATTTTACAGATGAGGACATTCAGGATCAGAAAGAATTAACTTGCCTAAATGATAAGTGGCAGAGGTGGGATTCCCATAAGATCTGTGATTCTGAGAGTCATGACCTGAATGACCAGGGTACACCCCCATGTTCAATTTCATGTGGTCCAGGTGGTCATGGCTGGGAGGGGATCTGGCCTCCAGAGTCCTGTGGCCCTTTAGCAACTGTCTCTGAGTTACTCAGGATGCGAGCATGGAGATGCTGGTGCACATCTGTCTTCCATTCTGGGACAAGACCACCAATTTAGCTCTGAGCAGTGAGTTTGAGGAAAGGGTAAATGACAATTAAATGACCATAGTATAGGGCTTCCGAGGTGGCACTAGTGGTAAAAAAAACAAAATAAAACAAAAAAACCTGCCTGCCAATGCAGGAGACATAAGAGATGCGGGTTTGGTCCCCGCATCAGGAAGATCTCCTGGAGGAGGGCATGGCAACCCACTCCAGTATTCTTGCCTGGAGAATCCCATGGACAGAAGAGCTTGGCGGGCTACCGTCCATAGGGTCGCAAAGAGTCAGACACGGCTGAAGCGCCTTAGCACGCGAGTACAAGTATATGCAGACCGAACTTGATTTAGGGGAAAATGGAGCCACCAAAGGGTACAAAAATAAGAAAGTACGGTCAAAATGCTTGCCAGTGGCGCTGCAGCTTGTTTGGGGAATCGCAAAGGCAAAGGATCTTTTTTACACAAAGTCGCTGAGAGGCAGTGGGGATTTGGGCCTCAGCAGTCACCAGGGCTTCTACCAACTTTCTGAGAAAACAATTGCTAAATTGCTGAGCTGCCAGCCAATTGTTTAATTTCCCCTTAGGCTAATTGGGCTCTGATCACAAACACCCCACACCTCTGACAAGGATGCCTGTGAGCTCAATGCTGGGATGAACCATGCCTTGCAATGACCACGTCTGGAAAGTGTGGGTGAGGAAGATCAGGTGTGGGTGACACCTCATCATTGATTGGAAGCAGCTGTTACCTTCAGTTGCTACCTCTGCTGTTTCCTAGGGGGTGGGGGAGTTGTCAGGGCCCTCAGAGAAAGTTGTTGTCACCTTCAGCTCCTGTGAAGATCAATGAGCCCTGTTCATGGTTGGGTTTTGTGGGCACTTGCAAAAAACAACTTATTGCAAAACTGTGCTTCCCAGTTTTCAGCAAGTACTCCAAAGATCTACTATGGTAATAAGTATTAATCCAATTCAAAGACTAAAAAAAATCTGATCAAAAGCTTAATATATGCTTGTAGCTGGGTGGATGACTTGAAGTAATAGAACAGTGATGAGCTGTGTCGCTTTGAGCTATTTACTAAACCTCTCTGAGCCTCAGTTTTCCTTCTTTTTTCTTTTTTATTGAAGTATAGTTCATTTGCTCAGATGGTAAAGAATCTGCCTGCAGTAAGGAGACCAGGGTTTGATCCCTGGGTCGGGAAGGTTGCCTGGAGAAGGGAATGGCTACCCACACCAGTATTCTTGCTTGGAGAATCCCATGGACAGAGGAGCCTGGCAGGCTATAGTCCATGGGGTTGCAGAATTGGACACAACTGAGCAACTAGCACTGTTTTCATAGTTGATGTACAATGTTGTATTAGTCTCTGGTGTACAGCAAAGTGATTCAGCTATACATATGTATATATATTCTTTCCATTATAATTTATTATAAGATTTGAATATAGTTTCCTGTGCTATACAGTAGGAACTTGTTGTTTATCTATTTTATATATAGTAGTTTATATCTGCTAACACAAACTTTTATCCCCACCAACCCTTTTCTCTTTGGTAACCATAAGTTTGTTTTCTATGTCTGTGAGTCTGTTTCTGTTTTGTAAATAAGTTCATTTGTGTCATTTTCTAGATTCCACATATAAGTGACATATGATATTTGCTTTTAGGAGCAGGGACATGGTTCACATAAAGATATCTCATGGAGTTATGGAAAACTGCCCAGTTTTTTCAAGATTTTTAAAAATATTTTTCATTAAACATGGTGCTTAGATGTGGTGCCTTGTCTTCTGTCTCTTGATTCAGGGTCCAGTGCCCTCTTATAGGACAACCCCACAGCGCGTTTGTCCACCTCCATAAGTGGGCAGTTATCACAAGTGTCTGTACTTGCAATGCTACTAGATGCCCTGCCATCCACACCTCTCCGAGACCCACAGTCACTTCAGCTCTCGGGAGCCCTGGGCACTCCTGGTGAATTCTAAGTGTGAGCAGTTTTCAGAAAGCCAAGATGGTAGGTCAGGTTAAGACTCCCATGCCTTTCTCTTGGATTAATTATAGGCTCTGGTGAGAAAACAGGCAGTTAATATGTGGGGTTCCTATGCTTAAAACACTGAGTGTATATAAATACATATATATATATATTTTCTCTACACTTTAAAAATACATGTAACACTCTTCTTTGCTTATAATGAACAACATGTCCAAAGTAGTGCTTAAAATACATTTTGAACAAACATAAGCTGCATCTGGAAACATGGTTAGTGGGAAGTACAACTGTTTGGAGGGGTTTAGTTTCTTTTTCCTTTTCCTAAGCAAACGCTCTGAAAAGTTCATTTTATATCAGAACAGCTTTTTCGCGAACCTGTTTTAAAGTTAATTATCAAAAGCTCGCATCTTGTCTCGCTTGCCTGTGGATCCCTGCTGGGTTTGTTGTTTCACTTTCCTTGGGAAAGAGTCACTCTATACAAGATCATCTCCATGATGTCACAGTCCAGGGACTCTAACCGTCCTAGCTAATCAGCTTAGAACATCAGTACCTCCTTAATGTGGGATTTGGGACCTTGTGGATGCAGGGCGAGGAGCTGAACTAGTCTGCAAGCACATCGCTTTATTTCTTTTGCTTTAAGCAAGAATAATTTGCCTTTTTCCCTCTCATCTTTCTCCCTTGTTGTTTTGCCCCTGAAAACTGTGCAGCAAAAGCAACCTCCAGGGTGGACACTAAATCTTCTGATGCAGGCAGAGCAGTGATAACATCTGAACTGAGGGTGCTTTTCCGGGGCATGCTTGACAGATGTAGCAGGGCCTTTTAGGATTTAGTGCTGGAGCATATCTATTACCCGTGCCGCAGCACAGCGTGGCAGGAGCTGTGTGGTAATCTCCCATGAATTCTGTCTGACTTATCAGAGCGGCTGAGCAGGTTGCTGTCGGATGCAGAGACTCTGCAGCCAGTTGGGGAAAGGCAGACTTTTCGGCTGGAAGCTCTTTGAACTCTCTTCTCTGGGCATGTTTCCCAGGTGATCTCCTTCCCGCCCTGGTACGGCTCATCCCCTGGCCCCTTTTTGCTTTTGGAGATACCGTGGCAAATTTGCTCTCACCCCACTGGCTTCTGAGTGTATGGTTTCAAGAGACCGAATTAAATTTCTAATATGGCTAATAGGGCCAAAGTGATTGCTTTAATGGAGTGGCAGCTTGCCTGGGTTTTTGACAGGGGGGAAGTCAATATGATACATGCTAAGATTTCTTTCCTCCTCTCCTCCCTCCCTCCCTTCTTTCTTTCTGTCCTTTCTTCCCTCCTTCCTTGTCTTCCTGCCATCCTGCCTTCTGTCTCTTTCTCTCCCCTTCTTTCTTCGTCTCTGGCTCTAGCGGAGGCCCAGCCAAATGGTCTCTGCCCCAGCTCTTACCCCGTGAGCCTCACTTGGTTCAACCAGAATGAGCTCTTGGGTGACTGCGTCCTCCTCTGCTCTAACAATTACCTTGGCATTTTATAAAAATACCAAGATTGATCACAAACACCAAATTGTTTAGATCACAGATTAAAGTTTAATTTTGGAATTTTGCTCTAGGGTTAGAATCAGCTTCAGAGTCTGTGTCGCACAGGAGGTGCTGTAATTTGTTTTAAGGATAAGGCCTTCAGGCAGCTGTGCATAAAATGAGCATGATTCCTTATTCCCACGGTTGATTTTTGAATGGGAGTGCAATTAGAATTTTTTTCACCCAGAAGCACATACAGTCAGAGCAAAGATAATACCTTGAATGCATATCAGCTTAGGAGACCTCTCTTGGAAATTTATTTATTGTTCACCGAGTCCTAATGCAAAGAGATTCATGCTTTCCTTAACACCAATAAACTCACCCTTTAATTTGAAGTCTGGTGTGTTTGTAGAGACTCTTGCAGTGTCCTTGTTATTATCAAGTGAGACTTCAATGGTGAATGTTAATGTTATAGATATATGCAGCTGGTTACTTTGTCTTGCAGAATAGAACCTTATAGAAACCAGTGGCATTTTTGCAAACTCAATGGCCACAGAGATTTTCCTGCCATGTTGGAGAACTCCACCCCGAGTGGCATCAAGCAGCCACCTTCCTCATAGAGCTATAAGCAAATGACATTCTTCTGGTTAATGATGCTGATCACATTTGTCTCTGCGGAAAGAGGAATCAGTGGCCACAGAGTACTCATTTAACATAGGGAGCAGAGGTGATCGTCTCTCAGTGAAAATGGGGGTCTGGCTTCACTAACTGGTCATTGTATATGGTGGGGACAACTCCATTGGACTCTGCATTTGAAGTGGGGACTTACACATATCCTGTGGAAGAAAATTCTAGCACAAGCATCTATCTGTATTTCTCTCCAATGTATTTCTTTTAAGGAGGAGAGTCTCCAGAATCTATGCTCTTTGAGGAGGTTTTCTTTCTGGAAATCAAGGGGTTAGTATATCTATATTGATTTAGGGTTTCCAAAATTGAAAGGCTTGTATACATTTTTTGGGGGAAGAAGCTCATTTCACTGAGATATATGGTTTGAGTAAATAAAGTAACAATCATGGCCCATTCTATTGTTGTCTTAAAATGTTCCTTATAGACTAGTTGGTGCCGATTTCTGAAGGAAATTTGAGACCATCAATTGAGCAATCATCTGCTATCTTTCCAGACCCCCTTCACTCATACTTCAGCAAACTTATTGAGCCAAGTTTTGTTTTACATTTGACAGTATATTGAACATAAGTTTTGTTTATGAAATTATAATACATTTGGATGCAATGTTTATATCATTAGGAACAAAGACACATTAATAACCATGTCTCCCTTGTAGCTCAGTCAGTAAAAAATCTGCCTGCAGTGTAGGACGCCCAGGTTTAATCCCTGGGTCAGGAAGATGCCCTGGAGAAGGAAATGGCAACCCACTCCAGTATTCTTGCCTAGAGAATTCCATGGACAGAGGAGCCTGGTGGGCCATACAATCCATGGAGTTGCAGGAGTCAGACACGGCTTAGTTGACTAAACCACCGACACCTAGAAAATACAAATCCACAGCAGGCCTCCTTTATTGAACACAGATAAACTCAGTAAATGGTCACTGAAGGCATTTTTGGTTCCATTGTTTGTGATGGGGTGATTTGGATAATTCACTCAAACCAGCAGCCTATGTATTGAAAGGTGGTGGTTGACCAGCTGACTTAGTCCAAATGTTCAGTTGACAGGGCAGGGGAACAGATAGGAAGAGCTGGTGTAGCTCTGGAACCAGGGAGCCTGTGGCTTGAGTGACTCTTACCCAGGTTGATATGAACATGTGACACTTTTGTGAGCTACTTCCTTGTTCTCCTGGAGGTGCTGAAATTGCTGGGAGGGTAGGTTTCAGTCAGCTGAAGACTTCCATGATTTCCTTGGAAATCAAAACCCTGTGATGCTTTGCTCTTTCTTGAAAAACTGCTCCTTCAAGTTCTCACTCCTTCATGCAGCATTTCTAATGAACCTAACGCTCGCGTTACTTGTGCCCTTTATCATTTCTCCTAGAATTTAGAAAATGTCAAGCTTTGTAGCATCTGATTATTTAAAAAATAATAAAGCTTTGTATGCATATATACCATTTACACTTTTTTTTCGCAAATATGAAGTCTCATTTCTTTGTAAACTGTTTTGTTTTCCTTAAGAACATACTTTGGTTTTGTTTCCACATCAATAAATATTCTTCTACAGTGTCTTCTTGGATCATAATGTTCTAGTGTTTGACTATAACATATATTACTTAACCAATCTCCCCAATGTTGGATATTTGGTTAGTTTAATTTTTGTCTTTGATCCAATGTTGTTATATCATACCTTACTGTGTATAAATCTTTGTGTTCTTTTTTTTTTTTTTTTTAGCATGTCGGATCATAGTTTATTTATTTATTTTATTTTTTTTTCCATTTATTTTTATTAGTTGAAGGCTAATTACTTTACAACATTGCAGTGGTTTTTGTCATACATTGAAATGAATTAGCCATGGATTTACATGTATTCCCCATCCCGGTCCCCCCTCCCACCTCCCTCTCCACCCCATCCCTCTGGGTCTTCCCAGTGCACCAGGCCCAAGCACTTGTCTCATGCATCCAACCTGGGCTGGTGATCTGTTTCACCCTAGATAATATACATGTTTCGATGCTGTTCTCTTGAAACATCCCACCCTCGCCTTCTCCCACAGAGTCCACAAGTCTGTTCTATACATCTGAGTCTCTTTTTCTGTTTTGCATATAGGGTTATCGTTACCATCTTTCTAAAGTCCATATATATGTGTTAGTATACTGTAATGGTCTTTATCTTTCTGGCTTACTTCGCTCTGTGTAATGGGCTCCAGTTTCATCCATCTCATTAGAACTGATTCAAATGAGTTCTTTTTAATGGCTGAGTAATATTCCATGGTGTATATGTACCACAGCTTCCTCATCCATTCATCTGCTGATGGGCATCTAGGTTGCTTCCATGTCCTGGCTATTATAAACAGTGCTGCGATGAACATTGGGGTGCACGTGTCTCTTTCAGATCTGGTTTCCTCGGTGTGTATGCCCAGAAGTGGGATTGCTGCGTCATATGGTAGTTCTATTTCCAGCTTTTTAAGAAATCTCCACACTGTTTTCCATAGTGGCTGTACTAATTTGCATTCCCACCAACAGTGTAAGAGGATTCCCTTTTCTCCACACCCTCTCCAGCATTTATTGCTTGTAGACTTTTGGATAGCAGCCATCCTGACTGGTGTGTAATGGTACCTCATTGTGGTTTTGATTTGCATTTCTCTGATAATGAGTGATGTTGAGCATCTTTTCATGTGTTTTTTGCCATCTGTATGTCTTCCTTGGAGAAAGAATGTATGTCTGTTTAGTTCTTTGGCCCATTTTTTGATTGGGTCATTTATTTTTCTGGAGTTGAGCTGGAGGAGTTGCATGTATATTTTTGAGATTAATCCTTTGTCTGTTGCTTCGTTTGCTATTATCTTCTCCCAATCTGAGGGCTGTCTTTTCACCTTGCTTATAGTTTCCTTTGTTGTGCAAAAGCTTTTAAGTTTCATTAGGTCCCATTTGTTTATTTTTGCTTTTGTTTCTAAAATTCTGGGATGTGGGTCATAGAGGATCCTGCTGTGATTTATGTCGGAGAGTGTTTTGCCTATGTTCTCCTCTAGGAGTTTTATAGTTTCTGGGCTTACATTTAGATCTTTAATCCATTTTGAGTTTATTTTTGTGTATGGTGTTAGAAAATGTTCTAGTTTCATTCTTTTACAGGTGGTTGACCAGTTTTCCCAGCACCACTTGTTAAAGAGGTTGTCTTTTTTCCATTGTATATCCTTGCCTCCTTTGTCGAAGATAAGGTGACCATAGGTTCGTGGATTTATCTCTGGGTTTTCTATTCTGTTCCATTGATCTATATTTCTGCCTTTGTGCCAATAACATACTGTCTTGATGACTGTGGCTTTGTAGTATAGTCTGAAGTCACGCAGGTTGATTCCTCCAGTTCCATTCTTCTTTCTCAAGGTTACTTTGGCTATTCGAGGTTTTTTGTATTTCCATACAAATTGTGAAATTATTTGTTCTAGTTCTGTGAAAAATACCATTGGTAGTTTGATAGGGATTGCACTGAATCTATAGATTGCTTTGGGTAGTATAGCCATTTTGACAATATTGATTCTTCCAATCCATGAACACGGTATATTTCTCCATCTGTTTGTGTCCTCTTTGATTTCTTTCATCAGCGTTTTATAGTTTTCTATGTATAGGTCTTTTGTTTCTTTAGGTAGATATACTCCTAAGTATTTTATTCTTTTTGTTGCAATGGTGAATGGTATCGTTTCCTTAATTTCTCTGTTTTCTCATTGTTAGTGTAGAGGAATGCAAGAGATTTCTGTGTGTTAATTTTATATCCTGCAACTTTACTGTATTCATTGATTAGCTCTAGTAATTTTCTGGTAGAGTCTTTAGGGTTTTCTATGTAGAGGATCATGTCATCTGCAAACAGAGAGAGTTTCACTTCTTCTTTTCCTATCTGGATTCCTTTTACTTCTTTTTCTGCCCTGATTGCTGTGGCCAACACTTCCAAAACTATGTTGAATAGTAGTGGTGAGAGTGGGCACCCTTGTCTTGTTCCTGATTTCAGGGGAAATGCTTCCAATTTTTCACCATTGAGGGTGATGCTTGCTGTGGGTTTGTCATATATAGCTTTTATTATGTTGAGGTATGTTCCTTCTATTCCTGCTTTCTGGAGAGTTTTAATCATAAATGGATGTTGAATTTTGTCAAAGGCTTTTTCTGCATCTATTGAGATAATCATATGGTTTTTATCTTTCAATTTGTTAATGTGGTGTATTACATTGATTGATTTGCGGATATTAAAGAATCCTTGCATTCCTGGGATAAAGCCCACTTGGTCATGGTGTATGATTTTTTTAATATGTTGTTGGATTCTGTTTGCTAGAATTTTGTTAAGGATTTTTGCATCTATGTTCATCAGTGATATTGGCCTGAGTTTTCTTTTTTTGTGGCATCTTTGTCTGGTTTTGGAATTAGGGTGATGGTGGCCTCATAGAGTGAGTTTGGAGGTTTACCTTCTTCTGCAATTTTCTGGAAGAGTGTGAGTAAGATAGGTGTTAGCTCTTCTCTAAATTTTTGGTAGAATTCAGCTGTGAAGCCATCTGGTCCTGGGCTTTTGTTTGCTGGAAGATTTCTGATTACAGTTTTGATTTCCTTGCTTGTGATGGGTTTGTTAAGATCTTCTATTTCTTCCTGGTTCAGTTTTGGAAAGTTATACTTCTCTAAGAACTTGTCCATTTCTTCCAAGTTGTCCATTTTATTGGCATAGAGCTGCTGGCAGTAGTCTCTTATGATCCTTTGTATTTCAGTGTTGTCTGTCGTGATCTCTCCATTTTCGTTTCTAATTTTGTTAATTTGGTTCTTCTCTCTTTGTTTCTTGAGTCTTGCTAATGGTTTGTCAATTTTGTTTATTTTTTCAAAAAACCAGCTTTTAGCTTTGTTGATTTTTGCTATGGTCTCTTTAGTTTCTTTTGCATTTATTTCTGCCCTAATTTTTAAGATTTCTTTCCTTCTACTAATCCTGGGGTTCTTCATTTCTTCCTTCTCTAGTTGCTTTAGGTGTAGAGTTAGGTTATTTATTTGGCTTTTTCTTGTTTCTTGAGGTAGGCCTGTAATGCTATGAATCTTCCCCTTAGCACTGCTTTTACAGTGTCCCATAGGTTTTGGGTTGTTGTGTTTTCATTTTCATTCATTTCTATGCATATTTTGATTTCTTCTATGATTTGTTGGTTTTTCAGAAGCGTGTTGTTCAGCCTCCATATGTTTGAATTTTTAATAATTTTTTTCCTGTAATTGAGATCTAATCTTACTGCACTGTGCTCAGAAAAGATGACTGGAATGATTTCAATTTTTTTGAATTTACCGAGACTAGATTTATGGCCCAGGATGTGATCTATTCTGGAGAAGGTTCCGTGTGCACTTGAGAAAAAGGTGAAGTTGATTGTTTTGGGGTGAAACGTCCTATAGATGTCAATTAGGTCTAGCTGGTCCATTGTGTCCTTTAAAGTTTGTGTTTCCTTGTTCATTTTCTGTTTAGTTGATCTATCCATAGTTGTGAGTGGGGTATTAAAGTCTCCTACTATTATTGTGTTACTATTAATTTCCTCTTTCATACTCGTTAGTGTTTGCCTTACATATTGCGGTGCTCCTATGTTGGGTGCATATATATTTATAGTTGTTATATCTTCTTCTTGGATTGATCCTTTGATCATTATGTAGTGTCCATCTTTGTCTCTTTTCACAGCCTTTATTTGAAAGTCTATTTTATCTGATATGAGTATTGCGACTCCTGCTTTCTTTTGGTCTCCATTTGCGTGGAATATTTTTTTCCAGCCCTTCACTTTTAGTCTGTATGTGTCCCTTGTTTTGAGGTGGGTCTCTTGTAGACAGCATATATAGGGGTCTTGGTTTTGTATCCATTCAGCCAGCCTTTGTCTTTTGGTTGGGGCATTCAACCCATTTACATTTAAGGTAATTATTGATAGGTATGGTCCCACTGCCATTTATTTTGTTGTTTGGGGTTCATGTTTATACCACCTTTCTGTGTTTCCTGTCTAGAGAAGATCCTTTAGTATTTGTTGAAGAGCTGGTTTGGTGGTGCTGAATTCTCTCAGCTTTTGCTTGTCTGTAAAGCTTTTGAGTTCTCCTTCATATCTGAATGAGATCCTTGCTGGGTAGAGTAATCTAGGTTGTAGGTTATTCTCTTTCATTACTTTAAGTATGTCCTGCCATTCCCTTCTGGCCTGAAGGGTTTCTATTGATAGATCAGCTGTTATCCTTATGGGAATCCCTTTGTGTGTTATTTGTTGTTTCTCCCTTGCTGCTTTTAATATTTGTTCTTTGTGTTTGATCTTTGTTAATTTGATTAATATGTGTCTTGGGGTGTTTTGCCTTGGGTTTATCCTGTTTGGGACTCTCTGGGTTTCTTGGACTTGGGTGGCTATTTCCTTCCCCATTTTAGGGAAGTTTTCAGCTATTATCTCCTCGAGTAACTTCTCATGGCCTTTCTTTTTGTGTTCTTCTTCTGGGACTCCTATGATTCGGATGTTGGGGTGTTTCACATTGTCCCAGAGGTCCCTGAGGTTGTCCTCATTTCTTTTGATTCTTTTTTCTTTCTTCCTCTCTGCTTCATTTATTTCCACCATTTTATCTTCTAACTCACTTATCCTATCTTCTGTCTCTGTTATTCTACTCATGGTTCCCTCCAGAGTGTTTTTGATCTCATTTATTTCATTATTAATTTTTAATTGACTTTTTAAAAAATTTCTTCTAGGTCCTTGTTAAACATTTCTTGCATCTTCTCAATCTTTGTCTCCAGGCTATTTATTTGTAACTCCATTTTGTTTTCAAGATTTTGGATCATTTTTATTATCATTATTCTAAATTCTTTTTCAGGTAGATTCCCTACTTCCTCCTCTTTTGTTTGACTTGGTGGGCTTTTTTCATGTTCCTTTACCTGTTGGGTATTTCTCTGCCTTTTCATCTTGTTTAGATTGCTGTGTCTGGAGTGGGCTTTCTGTATTCTTGTGGTCTGTGGTTCCTTTTTATTGTGGAGATTTCACCCAGTGGGTGGGGTTGGACGATTGGTTTGTCAAGGTTTCCTGGTTAGGGAAGCATGTGTCAGCGTTCTGGTGCATGGAATTGGATTTGTTCTCTCTGGAGTGCAATGGAGTGTCCAGTAATGAGTTTTGCGATGGGTCTATGTGTTAGGTGTGACTCTGGACAGCCTGTATGTTGACACTCAGGTCTATGTTCCTGCGTTGCTAAAGAATTTGCGTGGTATGTCTTGTACTGGAGCTTATTGGCTCTTGGGTGGTGGTTGGTTTTGGTGTAGGTATGGAAGCTTTTGGATGGTCTCTTATTCCTTAATGTTCTGTGTAGTCAGGAGTTTTCTGGTTTTCTCAGGTTTTGGGCTTAAGTCTCCTGCCTCTGGATTTCAGTTTTATTCTTCCAATAATCTCAAGACTTCTCCAACTATACAGCACTGATAATAAAACTTCTAGGTTAATGGTGAAAAGATTCTCCAGTGTGAGAGACAACCAGAGAGGTTCACAGAGTTACATGAAGAATAGGAGAGGGAGGAAGGAGATAGAGGTGAGCAGGAGGAGAAAAAGGGGACTCAAGAGGAGAGAGACAGATCTACGCAGTTATCTGTTCCCAAAGTGTTCTCCGTAGCCCAGACACCCACAAAGATTCACAGAGTTGGATTGGGAAGAGAAGGGGAAAGGAGGAAATAGAGGTGTTCTGAGGTAGAAAACAGAGAGTCAAAAGTGGGAGAGTAATCACCACACTCCTGAATAGAAATGGGAAGTGAATATTGGATTCTTAAATGTCCAAAATTTATATCACATACTGAAAAACAAATATTAAAAATCTAGTGTAGAGGTTAGACTCTTTGAAATACAATATTTAAAAACAAAAACAAAAACACAAAAAAAACTTAGAAATGTATATGAAGTTCGGTTTAAAAATAGGGTTTCTCTCTCTCTTTTTTTTTTTTGGCAAGGTTATAGTGAAATGAAAATGAAAATTAAGGAATAATAGAGGAGTATTAGAGGACTTTAAAAGGAAATAGGAGAGAAAAACAAGAAGAACAAAAAAATTTTTTTCCCTAATTAAAAAAATCATAAAAATATATGAAAATGAAAGTTGAGGAGTAATGGGGGAGTAATAGGGAATTTTAAAAGAAAATAAGAGAGAAAAAATAAAAAATAAAAAAAAAAGGAAGAAAAAAAATTTTTTTTTTTTAATTAAAAAAAAAATACATATATATCTAGTAATTTCTCTGGAGTTGTTCCGGTCAGTGTAGGTTCAGTTCAATTTCAGATAGCTCCTCTTTCCAGCTTACACTTCTCGATATCTATAGGCCCCTTCCGGTGTAGTCAGTGTTACCTTCAGGGATTTTAATCTGTTGCACAGATTCTTTCTGAAGCGGTTCCCTTTGTTTATTTGGCTTCTGTTTGCCGTCTCTTCGGTGTCTAATTTCCGCCCTGACACAGGCGGGTGGAGGTGATCTCTTATTTAGGTTCGCTAGTTCAGTTCAATCCTGCTACGGGGAGGGCGGGGCGCTGCAGACAGATACTGCTCTGTGTGGATAGCACTCACCGTGTTCCGGCCACACTGGGTTTGCCCCGCTCACGGGTGTCAGTGCTTTCGCCGTCTACACTGCTCGGGCTCTCGGCTGCTCTATATGGAAGGGGCCCTGCGTTGAGTGCGGTTCCAGTTTTCGGGTACTCCACAAAAGCGCGGATTTGGTTGCGCCTGCGTTTTGTGCCTTTCCTGGCCTGAGCGGTTCAGGCAGCCAGGGGCTTGGGCATAATCTCCCCGGATGCAGCGTGCCTTTTCCCTCCGCGCCGAGCGGCCCAGGCAGCCAGAGGCTTGGGCGCAATCTCCCCGGGTACGGCACTCTTTTTCCCTCCGCGGCCCCAGCGCGCGCCGCCAGTCGGGTCTCAGGAAGTCTTTAGATAGAACCCGGAGGCCTGTTTGCAGTGTGGGAGGGGGTGGCTTCTCAGGGGCTGAGTTTGCCCTTTTCCCCTTCCCCCTGCCTCCTACCTCCAGCGGGGATGGGCCGGCTCTTCTCTGGAGTTTCTCAGTCCCTTTGTTTTGCGAACCGCCGGCAGTGTGTTCGGGCCGGTTAATTTTGACCCTTGCTATCCCACAGTTTAAAAAAGCTCCCACTGATTGCTCTCAGGGTCTTCGGGCCGGTCCTTACCCTAAGCAATGCCGCCCGCTCCTCTCCGTTCCGCCCCCGCTTGTTGCTGGCGGGTGCGGGCGTCTGGGGTACTTTTCTGCTGGGAGTTGCTTTTAGGCACGTAATCTGTGGGCCTTATTTAATTTTTCCTCCCAGTTAGATTGCCGAAAACTTCCCCCAGTCCTGCCAGTGCGAGGGTCTCCTGGTCAATCTTTGTGTTCTTGATTATTTTCATAGAATAAGTTTCTAGAAGTAGAATAGCTAAAGCAAGGTGTATTGAAACATTTTAGTGCTTTTGAAGTTTTTTTTTTTTTTCAAATTGTTTAACAGAATGATTCTACCAGTTTAAACTTTCACCAGCTGTTATGTATGAGAATGATATTTTTGTCTTGACACCTTCTACATTGTCATTTAAAAAAATTAATAGTAAGTTTAGAGGTAGAAATTGGTTTTAGCATTTTGGCTTGCATCTTTTTGAATTTTTTTAGTTTTTCTTAGAATAATATTTGGTGTCATTCTCTAGTTTTTCTATTTTGCACAGTGTGATGTTCTTTAACTTCTGGCTATAGGGACTATGTTTTTCATTTCTTAAAATAGGAAATATAGCGCTGAAATGTGGTAGATACTTTATGAATTCTTATCCAATTGAATTAATTTGAATTGGAAAAAAAAAACATTGAAGACCTATGTGTCTTTCATAGTTATGATAGTTCAGAAATTGGGGAGAAATTTGGGAGAAGGATTAAAAATGAATGAATTCATAGTAGAAATTAGAAGAATTTGAAAAATCAAGCAAAAGCAACTTTGAGTGGATTTGGGTCCATAAAATCTCTTACGTATTGCTAATAGTACAGCTGCTCTAGAAAGTCATTTAACTCTATCTCATAAGGTGAACATTTCCCCACCTTATGACCTAGCAAAACCACCTCTAGAAAAACTCTTGCACATTTTCATGAATCTTCATAGCTGTCCTTTTCAGCCTACCAAGAAATGGAAATAACCTGAATGTCTATCAACAAGAAAATGAATAAATACACTCTGTTATACAATGGAATACAATCAGTGTTATAACATGGATAAATCTTACAGAATAATACTGAATAAAAATAACAAGTTTCAGAAAACCACATATGATACTTTTTTTTTTTTCGTCCTCAAGAATGAGTACAACAAGCTTAAGCTTACATACATTTGTGGTAAAACCAGCTTTAGAAGAAAAGTGATAAAAACTGGGACTGTGATTATATCTGGAGGAGGATAGGAAGGTGAAGAAAGGAGAAAAGAGATACATGCAAGGTTATTCTTAAAATGTTCTAAATTTTGGATTGGATGGGAATTCACAAGTGTTCATTACATGGGCTTTATAAGTTAATATATGTCATTTGTAAATTTGATTTTTCCAGATAATACATTGAAAAGATAGCAAAGAAAATAAATAATGAGAATAAAAGGGAATCCTGGTAGTAAGAAGACAGTGTCTTAAGTTTTCTAGAAGAAAAACCCGTCTTTTTGCTTTGCTATCATTTCTTAGTGGTTATAGTTGCTAACTTTCTAAATCCCCGTTCCTAAAACCCTTTTTAAGCCAGTGAAAGTGCTTATTAATGGAGAAGTATCCAAGGTGGTTTCTTAGTGCTCCTTCCTCTCTTTTGTCCTCTGATAGTTCCTTCCTGACCAGCGTCGCCTGGTGGGTTGGGGTAATGGGCTGGAATGACTCAGTTGGTCACTAATGCCTTTTTGGCTGGGCTGACACTGTTCTCAGTCACCATACAGGCTGAATGGGTGACTTTTGGAAATCACAGTGATGATGTTGTTTTCTGGTTGACAAAAACTTCTATATTTGATTCTATATGTTACTTTCCTGCCTGTCTTTAGTTTCCATCTGAATTTAATACATAGTTCGGCAGTTCAAGTATTTTGCTACAAGGGAGAGGGAGGCAGCTTGAGTGTAACAGGGAGGGACAAAACCCCTCACTATCTTTAGGAGACTTTCTATTCCTATTTTGGGAATTTTTTTTGTTTGTTTTTCTCTCTGTGTATTCAGCCAGAACAACTGGAGGTGATTTGTGGGACATTTGACAGTGCCTGGAGACATTGTTGTTGGTGGTGGTGGTTCTACTGACACCCCCAGGGATGCTGCTGAGCCTCCTATGATGCACAGGATAACTTCCACGACAAAGAATTATCTGGCTCAAAATATCAACAGTGCCAAAGTTGAGAAACCCCAACTAGGAGTCTGTTTCCTTTTCTACTTGGGGATGGAGATTCTTTGCACACTTGAAAAATGAAAGTGCTTTTCTACTCAATAGAGTGTAGAGGCATCAGACAGGCAGAGAATGGTCACAGTAGTCTCTAACCCCAAACTGGCATGGATTTGTGGTTCACTTTCTAAAACTTTTTTTCATCCTAATGCTGTGGTAATTCAGCTAAATTATCTTCCTCCAGTTGAAGGTAAGCGCCTTGAAGGCAGGACCCGTAGCTCGTGCTATTTTGTATCTTTCACATAATCACTTGTAAAGTAGGTACCCCCGCCACTGGACATTCTGCTGACTGAATAATGAACCAGTTGCTTAAAAAGTAGAGAACTTTGTCCACAAAGGGTTAGTTAGAAGGAAATTTGAGGGGCTTGATAGGGGTAGGGGCGGGGGTAGAGGACATTCACTGCCTCTCCCAAACCCTGTTTATTGTGGATTTATAGAATGTTGTTGTAGAAGGGATCATCTGAATTCCTTCACTCCTAGAGGAGAAGAGTAAGACACAGAGAAACTGAGTATTTTACACAAGCAGGCAGAGCAAATCCTGGCAGAAGTGCAAGGATGACTTTATCCTGTGCTTCCTGTTCCTAGCTACTCAACAGGTTCTTTTCTTAGGGACCTGTATGAGGTCCTGAAATATGGGGCTTATAATTTTCAGGGCTGATGTGTGTACTTCTGAGCGTCTCTCTGTGTGTGAGAGCATGTATGAAATGTCCCCACGCTTTGGATGTTGGAGCTTAGATATTCCCTGACCTGTTCCTAACCCCTGGCAGTACATCTCTCCTGGGTCTTGCTAGTGTAACCTGTACTGCCCTGACCATAGCACTTACCGCATTTTGTTGGGCTTATGAATTTAACATCTGTCTTCCATGCTAGCTTTGACAGGGCATGGGATATATTTGGCTTCAGTGATGAACACATGAGAGATGCTCCATAACGGATTTTCCATGAGTGCATAAATAAATAAATAAATAAATATTACTTCAGGGATGGCCCTTTGGGACTCACATCTGGGGTGGACATTGTTTAGGTGGGTTCTTTGCTGGCGAAGTCACCATTACCAAAAGGGTAGAATTATTCAAGACAAATTTTGCTTTGGTGACAAATGCTGAGAGCTCAAGTCCAGGCCTGGCTGTGCCTTGTTGGAACCTGAGACCCCTGATGGTTGAGAGCCCAGTTCACGAAATAGCTGCATCCTTAGCCTGACTTATTTTTGTTATAGGGGCCATTGATATCTATGAGGTTTTTTTTTTTTGAATATAATATGTGAAAAACCCACCCACAGCTTGTTATATGGAAGATGAGATAGTTCATTATCCTGAAAATTCTTCAATAGCTGCTCGTAATAGGGTCAGTTAAGTACAGAGTGTGTGCTATCATTCAGAATCTTCCTATTCTCATTGTAGTTAAATCCAACATTATTTTTACACACTATTTGTCTTCATCTCCCAATATGGGGAGAGGGGCATGGAGAATACACAAGATATTAAAATGGATGTCAATTCAAGTTATGATGAGCAGCTCCTGTCCCCAGTTGCCTTGATGGTTCTGTAACTTCGGATGGACTCAGTTCATTAGGAGACCATTTCAGGTGGATTCTTGTTGGCTCAGTGTTTATGTAGGATAACTCTCTGCTCTACACAGGGCACCAAGAGAGAAACAGAGTAAAAGGTGGGGAAGGACAAGCAGCATTACTCTCAATGTTCCATGGAAACACTTGAAGAAAGGAAGAGAAGTCTGAGAACGTTCCTATCCTTGCACTCACTTAGTTACCCTCAGTTCTGAGCCCTCTCAGAACCATCCTTTCTTGTATGTTTGATTTCCTTCCTCCTTCCAGGTTCTTGCTCATGCTGTTACCCATAAGGCAGGTTCTCCTTGCACCCTTCACGAATCGAAGCATGAGAATCCCTGGTCAGCCTTTAATACCGGCTCAAATTCCCTGTGGTCAATGAAGTTTCCACCAGAGGCAGTACTGGGTGCAGAGGACAGGTGGCATTGCTTGTGGTTTTCTATGTGAGTATCTGAGAGTGGGGAGATAGCAATGCCGTCAAAAATCTCTTCACTTTATTATAGTAACATTGGCAATTCACGTACTAGACAAAATTTTAAGCCCTTTTTGTGTGTGTGTAATTGCTCAGTCATGTCTGATTCTTTGTGATCCCAGGGACTATAGCCCACCAGGCTCTTTTGCCCATGGAATTCTCCAGGCAAGAATACTGGAGTGGGTAGCCAGTCCCTTCTCCAGGGGATCTTCCCAACCCAGGGATCAAACCCAGGTTTCCTGCATTGCAGATGGATTCTTTACTGTTTGAACTACCAGGGAAGCCACCTAAGCCCTTTTTAAGCTTTATTTATTTCTTACATCACCCTTTGAGATAGTTCTACACTATCTCCCCTTTAGAGAGGAGAAATCTAAAGCACAGTGAGCATAAGTAATTTGTTCAAGGTCATTTAACTAATAAAGGGGGAACTGAGTTTGAACCCAAGCAGTCTGAGCTCAGACACTGTGATCACATGATACTCTGTTAGACTCTGTGGTTTAGTTTAAAGAGAGCTGGACCAGAAATCAGAGGACAGAAATGGTCGTTTTTGTTTTGCCTCTCTTTGCTTTTTGTTTTGTATTGGGGTATAGCTGATTAACAATGTTGTCATAGTTTCAGGTGGACAGCAGAGGGATGCAGTCATAATTTACCTGTATCTGTTCTCCCCCAAACTCCCCTCCCATCCAGGCTGCCACATGACATTCAGAAGAGTTCCCTGTATACTTTACTTTAAATACTTTTAGGGAGTTAGATGTTTCTTTTTTAAATTAAAATATAACTCAGGTATGGTTTTGCCTCACTTTAACTGTCAGGCTTTGGGCAAGTGACTTTGCTTCTTCTTGGGCCTCAATGTCCTCATTTATAAAATAAGGAAAGAAAAACTAGCAGACATAATGTTACATGTAAAATAAAGAGAATATTCATGAAAGCTATTGCTAAACTCTAATCTTTATATAAAGTTAAGATTTCACATTACAGTCATCCCTACTTATCTGCAGTTTTACCTTCCTCAGTTTCAGTTACCTGTGGTCAACTACAGTCTGAAAATATTAATGGAAAATTCCATAAATAAACAATTCATAATTATTAAATTATACACCATTCTAAGTGGCATGATAAAGTCTCATGCCTTCCATCTTTGTCCTGCATGGGACGGGACTCACCCCTTTGTCCAGCATATCCATTAGCCCCTCAGTAGCATCTTACTGGTGCTAGAAATGACTCTTGAGAGTCCTTTGGACCACAAGCAGATCCCAAGTCAATCCCAGAGGAAATTGATCCTGAATATTCATTGGAAGGACTGATGCTGAAGCTGAAGTTCCAATACTTCGGCCACCTGATGAGAAGAGCTGACTCACTGGAAAAGACCCTGATGCTGAGAAAGATCGAAGGCAAGAAGAAAAGGAGGTGGCAGAGGATGAGATGGTTAGATAGCATCACCGACTCAGTGGACATAAGTTTGAGCAAACTCTAGAAGATAGTGGAGGACAGAGGAGCCTGGTGTGCTGCAGTACACGGGGTTACACAGAGTTGGGCATGACTTAGTGAGTGGACAACAGTGATCTTCTCATTTCCCATCTCGACTGTTGTGGTATCACAGTGCTAGTGTTCAAGTAACTCCCATTTTACTTAATAGTGGCTCCCAGAGTCCCAGAATAGTGATGCTGACAATTCAGGTAGTGTTTCCTTTAAGTGAAAAAGTGAAAGTTCCCAAATTAAGGAAAGGAAAAAATTGTATACTGAGATTGTAAAGATCTGTGGTAAAAATGAATCTTTTTTCTGTGAAATTTTGAAGAAGGAAAAAGAATTTCCAAAGAAGACTTGTGATGGCCAATAGGCACATGAAAAGTGCTTGATATCACTATCGGGAAATGCAAATCAAAACCACAGTGAGATATCACATTGCACCAGTCAGAATGGGTTTTATAAAAAAATAACAAGTGTTGGTGAGGATGTGAAGAACAGGGAGCTGTTATGCACTGTTGGTAGGAATCTAAATTGGTGCAGCCAGCAAAAAAAGCAGTACAGAAGTTCCTCAAAACATAGAACTGCCCATAGGATCCAGCGATTCTACTTCTGCCTTTTATCTGAAGAAAACAAAGACACTAATTTGAAAAGATATATGTACCTCTCAGTTAATTGCAGCACCATTTACAATAGCTTGGATATGGAAACAGTTTAAGTGTCCATAAACAAATGAATGAATAAAGGAGATGTGGTGGAGATCTACAATGAATTATTACTCAACCATCAAAAGGGAATGAAATCTGTTTCCAGCAACATGGATGGACTTGGAGTTTATTTTGCTTAGTGAAAGAAGTCAGACAGAGAAAGACAAATGATTTCACTTATGTGTGAAATCTAAAACACAAAACAAGTGAACAAACAAACAAAACAGAAATGGACTCATAGAGACAGACAACAAACTGGTGGTTGCCAGAAGGGATAGGAGTGGAGGGATGAGCAAAATAGGTGGAAGGGATGACGTGGTATAAACTTCCAGCTATAAAACAAAGAAGTCATGGGAATGTAATGTACAGAATAGGGAAATCGGTCAATAATATCATAACAATTTTGTTTGGTTACCAACGGCAAGTAGTCTTATTGTGGTGATCATTTCATAATGTATAAAAATATTGAATCACTATTAGTGATTAGTTTCAAGTGAAACAAATATAACGTTACATGTGAATTATAATTCAATAAAAAAAAAGAAATCCATGCTAATTTTGCTGTTACACCTCAAGCTACATAGTGCATGTTAAATGCTTAGTTAAGATGGAAAAGGCATTAACTTTCTAGAATAATATATATATATATATACATGTATATATATGTATATGTATATATACGGAGAGAAAGAGGATGACCACATTCATATAACTTTAATTAGAGTGTGTGCTTAGTCACTCAGTCGTGTCCGATTCTGCAGCCCCATGGACTGTAGCCCACGAGGTTCCTCTGCCCGTGGAATTTTCCAGGCAGTAATACTGGAGGGCTCAAGCCCATGTCTCTTATGACCCCTGCATTAGCAGGTGAATTCTTTACCACTAGCGCCACCTTGTTATTATAATTATTTTATTTTATTATTAGTTATTGCTGCTAATCTCTTACTGTGCCTAATTTATAAATTAAAATTTATTATAGTTATGTATGTACAGGAAAAGCATATATATATATACATATATATATATATATATGTATAGGATTCAGTACTAAAATCTGCAGTTTCAGGCAGTCATTGGCGATCTTGGAACATATCTCCCATGGATATGGGGACACTGTTTTATTCAGTGTGATGTTATTGACTGTTGTTACCTGCTCATGTGTCTGTCTTGTAAAGAGCATATTATGCTCTTGTGGGGCAGATACTATGTCTTATGCTTTAAAATGTCCCCTGGTATCATTCACTGTACTGGTCACAATTTACCTTTTAATGGGTGCCTTTAATAGGTTTTTAATAGGTGCCATCTATGTCCTTGGTTAAACCCTAGTCCTTATCAATATTTATAAATGTTCCTTCCCTAAAATCTTAAGTTCTAGCCTCACTTTTTTGAACACTCTATCCTATGTTTTCAGCACCCTTTCTTCAATTCTTCTCAACCTCAAGGGAACCTTCAATCCATGGACTATCCATATTCCTGTCTGTTGTCCTCCCCAGGCTTAGCTTCATGGTTATTGATACAAACACAGTCCTTACATTCTCTGAGGCCACTTACCTACTCCATCTCCACTGAATTCTCCTGTTAAAACCCCAACTCTCTGCCTATCCGGTACCCACACTCTAGAAGCTAAATGTGGCTGGAGAAATGACTGTGCTGACTTTACATGTGTGAGGACAAATCTCAGTCCTTCAATCTTAGCACATTCCATTTGTGAATTTATCTGCCTTCTCTTCAAAATGCCACTCCATACCTCTCTTTCAAAAGGCCATCACTCCTTCCTCCATTATTTCACTTATTTCCTAGAGGCAAATGGAGCAATTGGATGAAGAGTTCTCATTTGTGCACCAGGAGGTGAACCGGCCTCCCTGCAGGGGAAGCTGCGTGTTCCGCCTGGCTGTCGAGGGAGTTGTGTCACCTCTGACGTCTGCCCATTGCATTCTAGCCAGATTGGCCCTGGGCCTCTTCTTGGGTGTGCCAGGCCTTCCTGCTGCAGGGCCCTCCCACCTGCTGTTTTCCCATCTCTAGCACTCTCTTCCAGGAATTCTCATGGCTCTTTCTGATCCACAGGTCTGCTCCCATGTCACATTCTCAACAAGCTCTTCCTGACAACTCTATCTAAAATAATGTTCCCTCTCAGGCCATCACTTTCAATCTCCTTAGTTTTATCATAGCACAAATCATCTGAAATGGACTCTATTTGTTTACTGTCTGTCTTCCCCCGGAGTGTGTGGGCACAGTGGTGGAGGAACTTGTCTGTCTTGTTCCTTGCTGTGTTCCTGGCACCTGGAAGAGCCCCTGGCATGTAGTAGGTACACAATTAATATCTACTGAATAAATGGACTAACAAAATTAGCATATCTAAATGATCCTGAGTAAATAATTTTTATTGGTGTCAACTTTTCTCATCTATAAAGTAAGAGAATTGGCTCTTTATTGGCTGATACTTATCCAGGTTCTGTTTTTCCTGCTTGAAGATCATTTGGGTAACCACAGTCATCGTCTGAGATCCAGCCATGAGCTTAGTGCATGCTCAATGCCCACAAGTTCCATGTGAGCCCTAAAGGCATTTGCTTGGCTGGATTTCTGCATTGTTTGGCTGAAGTGTTCTAATCATGGAATTTGAACAGTAGTAGAAGATAAATTGAGGATACTATGGGCATTTGAGGACATGAGTGCCAAGAGACCACAAGGGAATTTGGTAAAGGCTGCTGTCCAGTTTAGGATGACTTCACAAAGCAGGCAGGGTGGACTCTCAGCCAGACTGTGGGCTCTGTGGAGTGTATGTGCTGCCCTGGGCTGACCATCCTCTGGGCCATCTTACAAGGCAGTGTTGCTTGTGACCCATCTGCTCATTCATACCTTGGCCTGACCAGGTGCTGAGGAACTGAAACGTCCAGAGGAACTTTCAGTTTCAGCCTAGGCAGGAGGCAGGCACGTGTGTTTCCAGTTTAGTAAGAAGAGCCTATGAAGTGGGATGTGAATCCCAAAGTTAATGGTAGTAATAGTAACCATAAAAGTGATGATAATAATAAATGCCTTTCCTTCCACTTGTGCCCCAGTGTGCCACAGTGCAGGGAGTTTTACACATTGTCTCATTTAATCTACTCTATGGAGAAGATAAGTTTAGCAGATGCTGTTGGTGCTCCATCCAGTTCCCTGACCCCACCCCCGAGGTCACCTGTGGGTACAGTGGACATTCCTCATGCCTACTACCAGCTTTCTACCTCAAGTCCCCATGTTTCTCAGTTTCTCTGCCTGAGGGGTTTTCCTCCTTCGGTGTAGTAGCTCACTCTGCCTATGTGAAAGGCAGCTCAGAAGTACAGGGGTCTTAATACTCTTACAGGCAATACTTGACTAATAAGTGACAAAAGTTTGTGGATATCCCAGATTCTGCATCCTTTGTTGGGACGATTCTGAGATGCATCACCCACGTGTCCTGAGAGGGTACCCGGGAGAGAGGGCCTCATTGCCCACTGTGATGAGTAGCTCACTTCCTGGCTGTCATCTCATTTTCTTTCCTTTCTCACTTGTGTTTCCTATAATCACCTCCCTGATAAAGTACCTGAGCCCAAATCCTTCTCCCAGGGTCTGCTTTTGGGGAACCCAAACCAAGGCAATAATTGATCCCCGTTTTGCAGATGAAGATATTGCAGAGATAAGTGGCAGAGGAATCTCCATGCTTCCAGTTCATGTTTCTCTTGACCAGTTTGGGGCTTCCTAGACTGGCTCCCATCTCCCCAGGTTAACCATAACCATCTTTGGTTACCAGGTTCTTAGGCCTTGGCCCAACTGTTTCTGAGGTCTGAAAGCATGTGACTATATTTGATCTCTGGCAAGGAGCAGGCATCCCTGTGGGGTTGGAGGTGGGACTCACGTTGAGACATGCAGCCAAGACATCTAGACCCACCTGGTTGAAAACAGCATGACACATTCTGGAATCGCCAGCCTCAGCGCCTGGGTAGACATGACTGGACAGGCTGTGTTTGTCCTGCTGTGTTCCATGTTGCAGTGACTCAGGTACAGGTGTGACTTTCCTCTTTTTCAAAGTCTCTTCCATCCTCTGGACTGCATGTGGGCACAGCATGTTCTTGGGGGATTAAATCAGATGAGAGGGCTGGGCTCTTCCTCATTGCCTTTCCATGGGGTTGGCAAATCACTGAAAGAGAAGATTCTCCCCATCCCCCTTTATGCTTGTGATATGGGACACATAACAGAGGATGCAGGAGAAATCTTCATCTTAGGAAAGGTCTTGGTTATTTAATAGGAGGCTTCTCTTTCCTCCCCATAAACTGAGGGACACCAGTCATAATGGGCTCCTGAGAGGAATGCCAGATTCCAAGATACAGTGAGAATTGTCTGGGGGAGCTGGCTCAAATGCAGATTATCTGGCAGGGCCCACAGAGATGCAGATTTAGTAGGCATCTACATTTTAATAAGTAACACCAGGTGGTTTTATCTGCTTCTCCTAAGAGACCACTTGGAGACCACTTGTCAGTGATGCTGACAACACTGGCACCCTCAGATTCATGATTCATGTTGCCTCCTGTTGTCAGAGCCCCACCCCTGGTGTTTGAAGTATCCCTGGCAAATAGGAAGTTTTTTTCTTCCTCAATGCCAGATAGCTTTTCCAGGCAAGCCCTTAGCAATAAGCAATGGCTCCCGGCCAGGGACTCCCATCTCATGAGCTTCATCCCCTCCTGAAGACAGTCCCAGGGCAGAGTCTTGGCATCCTTTCAAATGGAATCTCCTGCTTTAAACCCATTCTTCCTTCACTCAGATATAGGAGCAAAAAACTTTCCTCTGACCTTGACCTCATGACTACTTCTTGACAACCCAACTTAAGTGTTCTGTTTCTAGGCCTCAGATTGCATATTTGTTCTTGAACTGGCCAGGAATGAAGGGTGACCCAGCTGTAATTCAGTTTACTTTCATGGGTAGGGATGGGAAAAGTCCTGAGGATTCTTAGGGTGAAGGGTTGGCCCCTCTTCCCTTTGTGGGCAAAGACAGTCATTTGTAGCTTCTCAAGTCCACAGGCATAAAAGTCCCAGTTGCATCTCAGCTGGGCTGTGTGGTGAGCTCTGGACACTCACTGCAGGCCAGTAGGACCACACCAGGATTGAGCATTTGACCCCAAAGCCCTTCAGTCTGCTTGGTGATTTGCTGGGGCGGGGGGGGGGGTCTTTGTGACTCCTCTTCAGTCCTGTGCCTTCTCTCACTGGCACTGTTTCCTCTCCCCCCTCTCTCTTCGCTTTCAGTTCTCTCTTTCATTCTCTCTGTTCCCTTTATGCATTTTTCGGGTCTTTACAATTGAAACATCTGTCTTAAATCTGCAAGGCTATTCCAAATGTTTACTAGGCTTATTTAATAGGAAGAATAATGATAAGTGTTTCTGTTGGTTTTACTAAGTGATCCCCGGGAAGGGAAAAAAGAAAACTGTCTGCCTAAGGGGGAGATAGAATCACCCTAAATTTGTATTCATACAGAGTTTGAGGAAAAGACTAATATTGTGATTATAATCATCACTCATCAGTATTGGTCAAATCCCTCTGTATCATCTCATCAGCTTCAAGCTTGCTGCAGATTGAAGCCCAAAGGAGAGCGTCTTTGGGGGTTGGCTGAGGTGAGGGACCACTGAACTGCCATATCCTTGGCTCAAAGGAAGCCATATGCTTTTTAAAAATGACTCTATTGAGTCATACATACATTTAGACATACACTAAACTCTATATTTAAAGTGTAAAAATTGGGAACCTTTGATAAATGCACACACCTGTGAAACTATCACCAAGAGGAAGATAGTGAACATACCTACCTCTGAGTATCCCTCTGTGATTCTTTGTTCCTGTTCCTCTGGTCCCCTCTGCCAACCCAAGCAAACACTGATCTGCTTTCTGTCCCTACAGATTAGTTTGCATTTTCTAAGTTTTTATATAAGTGGGATCAAGAAGCTTGGGCTCTTTTTGTCTGACTACTTTCATCCGGCATGATTGTTTTGAGGTTCATCCATGTTGTTCCGTGTTGAATAGTTCCTGCTTTTTATTGTTGAGCCATATTACATTGTATGCATATCCCACAGTTGTTTATCCAGTCACCTCATGGTGGTTACTTGGGGCATTTCCAGTTAGAGCCATATAATAAAGCTGCTATAACATTTGTGTACAAGTCTTTACATGGATAGTATACAATTTCTTTTCTCTTGGATAAATGCATAGGAGTGGAATGCAGAGCCATATGGTTTTTAAGAAGCTGCAGGCATGATTGGAAAGAATCTAAGTCTGGCAGTCAGGAAATCTGGGTTTAATCTCAATTTTTCTAGTTACTAGGCGTGTGACCTTAGGCATGGCACTTAACAACTCTGGGTCTTGTGTTACCTGTCCATCAAATGAGATGAAAAAAAAAATCTGATTTTCACACACTCAGATGAGAGGGGGACCATGGGACATAACCCAGGACATTGCCAAGTTTAAAGGTCCCATGGAGCATTATGAAAAATAGGCTCCCATAGGAATAATTATATGCTTTAGGTCTTACTTTGCCAAGAAAGGGAGTTGTCCAAAGTCTTTGGAGATGAAGAATTGCTTTTGGTGTTTTCCTGTTGCTCCCAGCTGCAATTTCTATTTCCGCTTTCTACATCCCTTCTTCTATTATGATTCCCCTACAAAGACAGGCCCATTGAACGAGAGTGAAGTCTTAGATGCATTGAGTGAAACAAGTGACAAGCAGAATTAATTTTCCTTCTCTGTCTGTGGTTCATAAATCCAGGTGATAAAAGCAAAGCAGAAGGTTAATATCATAGAACTTAGACCTCAAGAAAGCTCTACAGTCCTTAAGAATTTTACTAAGAAAAGGTTGTCAAAGGATGCTCAAATATACAGATCTGGTTTCTTAGGTCACTTTCTCTTGTAAGAGGTATTATGTACAGTGGTTAGTGTCTTCTCACAATGACAGTATCGCATTCACGTCTTACTACACATTAAGTCTTACTGCATATTGACTAATATGTCTGGGGATACTGCTTCAGCTCTAAGACTCCATTTCTTCATTTTGTCAAATAGGAATGTTAACAGTAATGCTTACTCAATTTGATTGCTCTGAGGATTAACCAAAGTAAGATGCACACCTGTGCTTTGAGGGTATAAAGTTCTGCCAGGCCTTTTTTTCCAGACTGCGTGTCTTAAGGAAGGGATGATCCTTAACTGGATGATCTAGGTGAACTTGCACATTTTGTGGGTTGGGGTGGCAAAAGTCACCCCTTATTATCAAGATACCATGCTCCATATCTGAAATCTCTAGTGCTGGTCACTGAGTTGTCAGTGTGCTGTCTGAAGGTAACTTTCAAAGGACAACTATGCTTACTTTACAGTGATCACCCATGAATTAGTGTGTGAATTATACCATTTTCTTAGTGAAGATCTTCATAATGTGGGTAGAGAGTGAGTATAGGGAAGAGTGGTTTTGAGTATAGTACCCTGGACCATATAAGGGAAAAAAAAAGGGTATCTAAATGGGTAGGAATGACAGACTTCACCTTCTTATTTATTTTTAGGATCATTCCTGGCCACGAGGAGGCAGTTTACTCCATCATTTCAGTAATTCTATTAAAGACTTGTTGTTTATCTCCTTTAAACTTTCTATTATTTCCTTTCTTCCCCAAACCCATTCATATATATGTCTTACTTTATCAGAGGGCAGCTTCTTACTAGATCAACCAACACTCTATCAGATAAAGAGAGTTTCTCTCTTGTTCATGTTACTTCATTTTTTCTCAAGCCTTTTTTGTGAATCAGTGAAAAAGAGAGATGGTACTGTCCATATTATAAAGATGGAAAAATGGAGGGATAAAGAGGTCAAGGGACTTTTCTTGGAATCTCAAATTTAGTGGCAAAACCAAGTAGTCAGATGTTCAGAATGTCAAGTTACTGAGGCTGCTGCCTATATGAGACTGCAGGATTCAAAGACCTTACTCTGATAGGAGCTAATTCTAGTCAGAGGAAGGTGATTCCTACCAGAGGAAAATCTGGAGAGAGATCCCTCATCTTTTTCTTTGGAGGATTAACAGTACAGAGTGCTATCAAATGTTGTGACCTGGAGGTCCAAGATATTTCAAGGATATATCTATCACTTGGATAAACAGAAGAGGAAAATTTTGTCAAGAACATAACTTCTACACAAAAGGCCCCTAGTAGTTAAAGCAGTCTTGAGAAAGAAGAACAAAGCCAGAGTCATCATGCATCTTGATTTCACACTATATTACAAAGCTATAGAAATTAAAACAATGTGGTTTTGGCATGAAAACAGACACATAGATCAATGGAACAGAATAGAGAGCCTAGAAATAAACCCAGACACATATATGGTGAATTATGACAAAGCAACTAAGAACAATGGGAAAAGAACGGTCTAGTCTCTTCAATAAAAGGTATTGGAAAAACTGGACGGCCACTTACAAGGGAATGAAAATGGTCACTATACAAAAATCAACTAAAATGGACTAAAACTTGAATATAAGATTTGAACCAGAAACTTCCTAGAGGGAAACATAGATAGTAAGTTCCTGACATTGATCTTGGTGATGAATTTTTTTTTGGATTTGACATCGAAAGCAAAGGTAGCAAAATCAAAATCAAACAGTTGAGATTACATCAAAGAAAAAGGCTTCTGCATAATAAAGGGCACCATCAACAAAATGAAAAGGCAACCTATGGAATGGGAAAAAAATTTGCAAGTGTTTTATCTAATGAGGGGTTAATATTCAACATATGTGAAGAACTCATATAACTCAATAGTAAAAAAAAAATCCAATTAAAAGTGATAGAGGATCTGAATAGACATTTTTCCAAAGAAGATATATAAATGACCAACAGATACATAAAAAGATGTTCATCACTAATCATTCAGTCAGTTCAGTTCAGTCACTCAGTCGTGTCTGACTCTTTGTGACCCTATGAATTGCAGCACGCCAGGCCTCCCTGTCCATCACCAACTCCCAGAGTCTACTCAAACCCATGTCCATCGAGTCGATGATGCCATCCAGCCATCTTATCCTCTGTCGTCCCCTTCTCCTCCTGCCCCCAATCCCTCCCAGCTTCAGGGTCTTTTCCAATGAGTGAACTCTTCACATGAGGTGTCCAAAGTATTGGAGTTTCAGCTTCAGCATCAGTCCTTCCAATGAACACCCAGGATCTCCTTTAGTATGGACTGGTTGGATCTCCCTGCAGTCCAAGGGACTCTCAAGAGTCTTCTCCAACACCATAGTTCAAAAGCATCAATTTTTTGGCGCTCAGCTTTCTTCACAGTCCAACTCTCACATCCATACATGACCACTGGAAAAACCATAGCCTTGACCAGACGGACCTTTGTTGACAAAGTAATGTCTCTGCTTTTTAATATGCTCTCTGGTTTGGTCATAACTTTCCTTCCAAGGAGTAAGCGTCTTTAATTTCATGGCCACAGTCACCATCTGCAGTGATTTTGGAGCCCCCCAAAATAAAGTCTGACACTGTTTCCACTGTCTCCCCATCTATTTCCCATGAGGTGATGGGACCAGATGCCATGATCTTAGTTTTCTGAATGTTAATCATTAGGGAAATGCAAATTAATACCACAATGAGATATCTCCTCACATCTGTTAGAATGGCTATTATAAAAAAAGCAAGAAGTAACAAGCATTGGCAAGGATGTAGAAGAAAGAGATTCTTTGTACACTGTTGGTAGAAATGTGAATTGGTGCAGTCACTATTGAAAACAGGATGAAGTTTCCTCAAAAAGTTAAAAATAGAACTACCATATGATCTAGCAGTTCCACTTCCAGGTATTTTTCTGAAGGAAACAAAAATGCTAACTTCAAAAAATATCTGTACCCTCATGTTCATTACACCATTATTTCCAATAACCAAGACATGGAAATTACCCAAGTGCCCATCAATGGATGAATGGATTAAAAAAAAGTGCTATAAATGCGTATGAACACACAATGAAATATTATTCAGCCATTAAAATGAGGGGATGCTGCATTTGTCACAACACAGATAGATCTTGAGGTCATTATGCTAAGTGAAATAAGTCAGACAGAAAAAGACAGATGCCATATGATATCATTCATATGTGGAATCTGAAAAAAAAAAAAGAAACAAAACTGAACTCATAGAGAACAGGTTGGTGGTTGCCAGAGGTGGACTGGCAGGTGTTGAGTTGAAATGGGTGGAGATGGTCAAATACAAACTTCCAATTATAAAATAAATAAGTCCTGGGGATTTAATGTATAGCATGATGGTTATAATTAATAGTAATATGTTGTGTATCTGAAAGCTGCTAAGAAAGTATATCTTAAAAGTTCTCACCACAAGAAGAAAATTTGTATGAGTGGTGATAGATGTTAACCAAACTTATTGTAATGATCATTTCACAGTCTATACAGATATTGAATCACTATTGTACACCTGAAACGAACATGATATTTTATGTCAATTATATTTCAATTTTTGAAAATTCCCTTACCTGGCTGAATTCAAAGCCCTGGAAAAAAAAATTCCTGTAGAATTTCACACACACAAACACATACACATATAGAAAAGAGCAACAGAAAAAGAACATGACTTCCTTTCCCTTCAGTTACCTAGGGCTGCCTGTGGAAAGATTATACTGTTTTCTGTTGTCATGTTGGCCAGCAAATCCTGAACAGGCAGGGTGAATGGGGCACCTGTCTGATGTGGCTTCTCTGCATGTGAGCCCTCAGCACCGCTGGAGCTGGACGTGATTCTGCTTTCCTCAGATCCCTTCTGCAGCATGTTAAAGCTGGAAGGGATTTTGGCAAGTTTTAATGAAGGAACTGAGATACAAAGAAATGTGGTGACTCACTGGAGGTTATGCATCAAGTTGATGAAAACTCGGATCTCATTTCTGTTTCAGTGTTCGCTCAGCAGCACTATGCATCTCCCTCCCACGCTCTGAGAATTGGGCCTAATGGGCTCTTGTGAATTTACCATCTAGAATAAGAAGCACTGATCTACCATATACTACTGTCCGTCTCCAAAGGGGCAGAGGCCTTGATAGCAGGGTGCCTGCTTCTCCTCAGACATGGAAGCCACAGAAGCACTAGAATCTGGTGACTCCTCTGAGAAGATGATTCACTGTCATGAATCAAGTCTCTACACCTTTGCCCACCTGCAGGCTTCTGACTCACCCCTTTTCCCATTAGTGATCCATCAGCCTTCTGAAAATGAAACCATCTCCAGGAAGTCTAGGCTGCCAGAGATCCAGATAGATGATGGAGAGTAAAGAAATGAGCCAGCCCAGGGAATAATTATGAAGTAGGTAGCATTGGCCTTTAGGTCCTATGGTCTGTCATATCTCCCCGCCCCCTCTCTTCCCTTTTTGTGCTGCTTTCACGAATACCAGGATACTGACCACTCCTATTCCTCACCTTTCTGGACCTGTCCCAAGTGGGTGCTTAGTGGTCCCTGCCTCCTGCATCAAATTACTATTCTTTGTCCTGATCCATTAGTGGTGGTGAACTAGTGCTTTAGTTGCTAAGTTGTGTCCGACTCTTGCTAAGTTGTGCCAGGCTCCTCTGTCCATGGGATTCTCCAGGCAAAAATACTGAAGTGGGTTGCCATTTCCTTCTCCAGGCGATCTTCCTGACCCAGGAATCGAGCCCGGGTCTCCTGCATTGCAGGCAGACTCTTTACCGACTGAGCCACCAGGGAAGGCCGACCCATTATCAGGGGACCAGTTAGATGTATTCCAGTGGAAAAATATCCGTGAGGATTCAGTGGTTGAGAATACTTTATTGGGCTATGTTCTCTGGGGCATTTGCATTTTGAAGGGAGCCCTAAAGCTTACTGTGACTCAATCAGACTCTTGCAACCTCTATAGCAGGCTGGTGGGGAAGGCTTATCATGTTAATCTATGTGTCAGAGCACATAGAGGCAGCCTGAGGAATCCAGAAGATGCCACACTTGTTGTGAATACGTGGTTGCCTCCCTCTCACACTTTCGTACATGATGCTTCAAGCACCAGCTGATTGGCTAAATTTTCCCCATATTTTCATGATCTTCAAATTCAGTATGACTCTTCTTTTAAAAAAACTAAAAAATGTCATTGTGTGGCTATTTATACATACTTATATTTCACCTTGGGAGCTTACTCACCTGAGAAGCTGATCATTTTGGGACCGTGGCTATAGCCCTTCTATTCATACTTGTAGAGTATAAGGCAGGAGTGCAAATGGAGAACCATATAACATATGTCTAAATATTTCATAATGTTGTAAATCAAGCTAATGGACTATTACATTGAATCCGTCCATCTTCTTATCTTGACAATTATACCTTCTTAATGGCAAAATTGACAAATATGTTTAAAGTTATTTTTATTATATGACTGAAGGTTGGCAGAAAATCGAAGATGACAGAATTTAATTGTCCCTCTACATATAGGAATAATTTTTATTACTGATGATGTTTGGCTAATTAATAAAATAAATTCATATATGTATTTTAGTTTACTAATTTTAACAAAATTCACAAATTATGGGATGATAATCAAGATTTTCACCCATTTGATTTTTTTATTGACAGTAGTGATCCAGGAAATAACTATAATTGCAATAAAAATGTACAAATGAAAATATTTTCATATAAAATATAATACACTTTAAACATAAAGCCAGAAATGATGAAAATGTATTTATATATGCTTTCAAAAATTTATGTATAAAATATTTGAAAGTATTATAAGGCTGAGCCCTGCAAAACTAATGCTTTTGAATTGTGGTGCTGGTGAAGACTCTTGAGGATCCCTTGGAGATTCTCAAGAGATCAAACTTGTCAATCCTGAGGAAATCAACCCTGAATATTCATTGGAAGGACTGATGCTGAAGTGGAAGCTCCAATCCTTTGGCCACCTGATGTGAAGAGCCAGCTCATTGGAAAAGACTCTGATGCTGGGAAAGACTGAAGGCAAAAGGAGAAGAGGGCAGCAGAGAATGAGATGATTAGATAGCATTACCAACTCAATGGATATGAATTTGAGCAAACGCTGGGAGATAGTGGGGAACAGAGTAACCTGGCTTGCTGCAGTCCATTGGGTCACAAAGAGTCAGACATGACTTAGTGACCAAACAGCACTATACAACATAAACTGTAATTAATGGCATAAATTTTTTTATATTGAAACAAAAATAAAGCTGAAATTTTTAATTTATTTTTTTGAAAATGTAATTATATCTTATAAGAAAATAAAATTATTTTTAATTTTAGTGTTTAACATCCATCTACTTACTATGCTAAAGATTCAGTGCCATGCTTCATGAATGTTACACCTGTGCTGTGCTGTGCTTAGTCATGTCCAACTCGTTGCAGACCATGGCCTGTAGCCTGCCAGGCTCCTCTGTCCATGGGATTTTCCAGGCAAGAATACTGGAGTGGGTTGCCATTTCCTTCTCCAGGAGATCATCCAGACCCAGGGATCAAACCCACATCTCTTGCATCTCCTGCACTAGCAGGCAGATTTTTTTACCACTGTGCCACCTCAGAAGCCCTGAATGTTACACCTGGGTTTTTCTAAATATGTATGTTTAAGGGTTATAGGAATTGTTGAATATGCAGAAAGTTTCCTAATCATGCTGTGCAGCTGTTTTGAATACTATGCTTATTCACAAATACCTCTGAAGTCATGAATTAGGACACAAAGAAAATAATGAAAAGAATGCTCAGCAGTGCTGGGAAACCAAAGTTATGCAAGAATCTAAGCTATCTAAGATGAAGATTTGACAAGATAACTCATGTGTCTATTCTTTTAGGCAAGCAATTCTAATGCTCAATTTTTCCACATTCTGAAGTAGTGTCAATATCAATCTCAGCAGTAATGCATCTCACAAATGTTCATGGCATTCAAACACAGACACTCTGTGTTTTGAGAATAGGGAGAGAGATGTGAAAGAGTCTTTCCTTGCGGCCTCAACAGAGTTGATCATGAAAGTGGATGCTTAGGGTTGCTAGTTGTGCTGTGGTAGCAATGAGTGCTGTGTCCTGAATGACAGAGGCACTGATGTGTTCTTTAATAAATGCCTTTTATTTTTCTTATGACATATATATAGGTTGTTTTATAAAGTATGATGCCTACAGCAAGAATCCTTCTTGTTTAGGACTAGAGTAGTTGTATGTGACCGGGTTATTAGAGTTCTCCAGAAAAACAGATCCAACAGAAGATATCTATCTATCTGTCTAATATATAACAAGTAACTGTGTTCATGTGCTGTGCTGTGCTTAGTCACTCAGTCGTGTCCAACTCTTTGCGACCCCATGGACAGTAGCTCACTAGGCTCCTCTGTCCATGGGGATTCTCTAGGCAAGAATACTGAAGTGGGTTGTCATGCCCTCCTCTGGGGGGATCTTTCCAAACAGGAATTGAACCCATGTCTCCTGCATTGCAGGTGGATTCTTTACCTTCTGAGTCACCAGGGAAGCCCAACTTTATTCATAAAGTATATAAGATATAATATAAATAAAAGTTAAAACATGTGTGAGTCACTCAGTTGTGTCTGACACTTTGTGACTCCATGAATTGTAGCTCACCAGGCTCCTCTGTCCATGAAAATTCTCTAGGCACGAATACTGGAGTGAGTAGCCATCCCCTTCTCCAGGGGATCTTCCTGACCCAGGGATCAAACCCAGATCTTCCACATTGCAGGCAGATTCTTTACCATCTGAGACACCAGGGAAGCCACAATAAAATATAATATAAATAAAAATTAAAATATAATCAATAATAAAATGTGCAATAAAGCATATGTGTTTATATTTATAGATATTATATAATAAAATAGTTAAATATGTTAAAATAAAAATATATAATGAAATATATAAATATAATACATAATATATTAAAAATATGTGAAATATATGTCCTATGTATACAAGGAACTTGCTCATGGCTGTTGTTTGGAAGATGGGACATTGTGCAGAAATTCTCCACTCCCAGCATTCATGATGCATAGCGACACTATAGGCGAATCTTGTAACATGAAATCTTCATTTCTGAGCCACCAAACAGATCAGGATACATCTAATAAACTTGGTATAAAAACATGGGTAAAGGCATAAAATGGTAGGAAGCTTCCACAGGCCTCTTATCCTCATCCATCAGAGGGCAGACAGAAGAAGCAAGAACTATAATTCCACAGCCTCCAGAATGAAAATCACAATCACAGAAAGCTAATCAAAATGATCATTGGATCACAGCCTTGTGTAACTCAATGAAGCTATGAGCCATGCTGTGCAGGGCCACACAAGATGGACAGGACATAGTGGTGAGTTCTGACAAAAATATGGTCCATCTGAGAATGGAATAGTAAACCACTTCAGTGTTCTTTCCTTGAGAACTCCATGAATAGTATGAAAGGCAAAAAGATATGACACTGGAGGATGAGCCCTCCAAATCAGTAGGTGTCCAATATTCTACTGGGGAAGAGCAGAGAAATAGCTCAAGAAAGAATGAAGAGGCTGGACCAAATTGGAAATGAGCACAGTTGTGGATGTGCCTGGTGGTGAAAGTAAAGTCCAACGCTATAAAAATCATTATGCATAGGAACCTGGACTGTTAGGTTCATGAATCAAGATAAATTGGATGTAGTTAAGCAGGAGATGGCAAGAGTAAACATCTATATTTTAGGAATCAATGAACTAAAATGGACTAGAATGGGCGAATTTAATTCTGATGACAATTTTATCTACTACTGTGGACAGGAATCCCTTAGAAGAAATGGAGTAGTCCTTATAGTCAATAAGAGTCCAAAATACAGTACTTGGGTGCAGTCTCAAAAATGACAGAATGATCTCGGTTCATTTCCAAGTCAAACCATTCAACATCACAGTAATCCAAGTCTATGGCTCAAATACTAATGCCGAGGAAGCTGAATGTTCTATGAAGACCTACAAGAACTTCTAGAACTAACACCAAAAAAAAAAAAAAAATGTTCTTTTCATCATAGGGGATTTGAATGCAAAAGTAGGAAGTCAAGAGATACCTGGAGTAACAGGCAAGTTCGGCTTTGGAGTACAAAAGAAAGTAGGGCAAAGGGTAACAGAATTTTGCCAAGAGAACACACTGGTCATAGCAAATACTCTCTTCCAACAGCCCAAGAGATGACTCTACACATGGACATCACCAGATGGTTAACACAGAAATCAGATTGATTATATTCTTTGCAGTCAAAGCTTGAGAAGCTCTATACCGTTAGCAAAAACAAGACCTGGAGCTGACTGTGGTTCTGATCATGAGATCATTCTGGCAAAATTCAAGCTTAAATTGAAGAAAGTAGGGAAAACCACTAGACGATTCAGGTATGACCTGAATCAAATCCCTTATGACTATACAGTGGAGGTGAATAATAGATGTGAGGTATAGGATCTGATAGACAGAGTTCCTGAAGAACTATGGATGAAGGTTCATAACACTGTACAGGAGGTGTTGGACAAAACCACCCAAGAAAAATAAATGCAAGAAGGCAAAGTGGTTGTCTGAGGAGGCCTTGCAAATAGCTGAGAAAAGAAGAGAAGCAAAAGGCAAAAAAGAAAGGGAAAGATATATCCATTAAGTGCAGAGTTTTGGAGAATAACAAGGAGAGATGAGAAAGCCTTCCTCAGTGAGCAATGCAAAGAAATAGAGGAAAAAAATAGTATAGGAGTGAGAAAGACTAGAGATCTCTTCAAGATATTTGAATTACCAAGGGAACATTTCATGCAAAGATGGGCACAATAAAGGACAGAAATGAAAGGATGTAACAGAAGTGGAGGAGATTAAGAAGAGATGGAAGAATACACAGAAGAACTATACATTGTCTTAATGACTTGGATAACCATGATGGTGTGATCCTTCACCTAGAGTCAGACATCCTTGAGTGTGAAGTCAAATAGACCTTAGGAAGCATTATGACAAGCAAAGCTAGTGGAGGTTATGGAATTCTTGCTGTGCTATTTCAAATCCTCAAAGATGATGCTGTGAAAGAGCTGCACTCAGTACATCAACAAATTTGGAAAACTCTGCAGTGGTCCCAAGACTGGAAAAGGTCAGTTTTCATTCCAATCTGAAAGGCAATGCCAAAGAATGTTCGAACTACTGTACAATTGTGCTCATTTCACATGCTATTTAGGTAATGCTCAAAATCCTTGAAGCTGGGCTTTAGCAATATATGAACTGAGAAGTTGCAGATGTACACACTGGATTTATAAAAGGCAAAGGAACCAGAGATCAAGTTGCCAACATTCATTGGATCATGGAGAAAACAAGAGAATTCCAGAAAACCATCTACTTCTTCTTCATTGACTACACTAAAGCCTTTGACTTTGTGGATCACAACAAACTCTGGTAAATTCTTAAAGAGATGGCAGTACCAGACCACCTTACCTATCTCCTGAGAAACCTGTATGTGGTGGGACAAGAAGCAACAGTTAGAACCTTACATACAACAACTGACTAGTTCAAAATTGGGAAAGGAATATGACAAACCTGTATATTGTCACCATGATTATTTAACTTGTAGGCAGAGCATCTCATGCAAAATGCTGAGCTGGATGAATCACAAGCTGGAATAAAGATTGACGGGAGAAATATCCACAACCTCAGATAAGCAGATGATATCACTCTAATGGCAGGAAGTGAAGAGGAACTAAATAGCCTCTTGTTGAGGGTGAAAGAGGAGAGTGGAAAAAGCTGGCTTAAAACTCAACATTCAAAAAACTAAGATCATGGCATCTGATCCCATCACTTCATGGCAAATAGATGGGGAAAAAGTGAAAATAGTGACAGATTTTCTTTTCTTGGGCTCCAACTTCTCTGTGAATGGTGACTGCAGCCATGAAATTAAAAGCCATTTCTTCCTTGGAAGAAAAACTTTGACAAACCTAGGCAGTGTATTAAAAAGCAGAGATGTCATTTTACAGACAAAGATCCATCTAGTCAAAGCTATAGTATTTCCAGTATTCATGTATGGATGTGAGAGCTGGACCATAAAGAAGGTTGAACACCAAAGAACTGGTGCTTTCAAATTTTGGAGCTGGAGATGACTCTTGTCCGTTGGACAGCAAGGAGATCAAACTAGTCAATCCTAAAGGAAATCAACCCTGAATGTTCATTGGAAGGACTTTTGATGAAGCTCCAATACTTTGGCTACCTGATATGACGTGCTGACTCATTGGAAAAGACCATGATGCTGGGAAAGTTGGAAGGCAAAATAAGAAGAGGGTGGCAGAGGATGTGATGGTTAGACACCATTATTGACTCAATAGACATGAATCTGAGCAAACTCAAGGAGATAGTGAAGGACAGGGAAAGCTGGCTGCTGCAGTCCATGGGATTGCAGAGTCAAACACGGCATAGTGACTGAACAGCAATAACAAAAAGGTGGGGAAATGCTAAAATGGTAGAAATAGCTCATCTAAAACTCTCTCAACAATCTGAAGCATATTCATAATGCAGGAGAGTTCAGTTATCAGGAATGTTTGCAAGCATTGGTAGCTTACTTCCCAGTGCCTCCAGATCAGTGAAATGCCTCTTTATGTGTGCACTCATTGTATTATAAATACACCCGATACCTTAGCTGAGTTCTAGCTAAAAACAATGTGCACCAGGTTTTCTTTTGTAAAAAGAAGTAAAATCATTGACTCTCGTAAGGTGCCTACAATTTTATGGAGAATTCAAGGGAGATCCAAATATGTATCTATAAACACAGGCTGTAGAAATGCTCTGTTGTATATATAATTATGCACACTTCCTTCTTTGGCTTTCCACTCATTTATAATTGGTGATAACTTAGACCTAGGGCATGCCAAACTGATGATGATTTTTTTCCTTTGGCCAAGGAAAGGATTTTCAAAGAAAACATAAAAGGAAACATTTCCTAGATCCCAGTGTATGTCAGGTACTAAGATGGTTGTTTGACACGCATTATCTCACTTGATCCTTACAATAGTTCTGTGAGGTGAACTTTTTACAAATGAGGGAACTGAGTCTCACAGCAGTAAAATATAGATTCAAATATAGATCACCCCCTGATAGCTCAGTTGGTAAAGAATCCGCATGCAATGCAGGAGACTCTGGTTTGATTCCTGGGTCAGGAAGATCTCCTGGATAAGGGAAAGGCTACCACTCCAGTATTCTGGCCTGGAGAATTCCATGGACTGTATAGTCCATGGGGTTGCAAAGAGTTGGACTCGACTGAGCGACTTGCACTTTCACTTTCACTTCATAGATCACCCCAATTCTAAAGCTACATACCATTCAAACAAACTAGCTAGAGAATGCTTAATCAGTGTCAAAGGTCAACCATTTGGAGACTATAGAAGTTCACATGAACAAATATTGATAAATCCAATAGAGATCATCCTATCCTTTTGTTAGAGTACCGAGGGGTACCAATCAACTACTGACTGACAGCCTGTTTAAAGTTATCAAATGCAAGCTGGATAATACTACCATTGTATAATAGCTTGACTTCTGGCTTATTTCCAGGCTGAGCTGTCTTTCATTTTAATCAGAACAAATTGAATTTGACTTTTGGGTTTGAATTATGGAGAGCCCAAGTGTCCTAGAATGAACCTTTTTGTGAGTTGATGGTCCTCAGAGACCCCCACCAGAATGGGTGTTAGGGACAGAAAGTCATTGTTCCTTTCTAATCATTACAAGTAATTAGACTAATGTGTGCTATTAATATAAGACAAACATCTTGCTGATTTTCGAAAACCAGTTCATAAAGATGACGCAGTCCAACTAGATCCTCCCCTCTGCCCTTGCCCAGCAAGAATGCTCAGAGTTATAGACAATGTTACTATATATAATATTATTATTATATGATATTTTTATTATTATAGTTATAAAAGGCTATTATATTTAATAAAATAGCAGTCATCTTGTACTATTAAAGGGACAAGGCTCAGAGACATGTAGATTCAGCAGTGTGCTTTAGTTAAGTGTTGCTGATGATTGGAGTAGAGTGGGTATGCTGAGTTGGACTCTATTTTGAACCTGGGTCAGAATGAGAAAAAAATTAGAAAAACAATGCAAGAATGGACACGCTGCTTGAGTTAAGATTTCTTTTTACAGTATCTTGCTACCTGAATAAAATAGAGGCTTTGTGTTCACCATATCTTTGCAGGTAATTAATGTCAATGATTTGTCTCAGAGAAGTCACATTGTTCCTGAATTCTGAGATGTAACTGGTTATTTGAGAATTGGCTGATGTGGTTTAGATTTTGATCTGTAGCTTTGGTTTTCTTATGATTCATATTGATTGTTCCAATTTGTATGCTGTTTTGCTCTGTAGGTTCTTGATCCACTTGTTTCTCTCCTTTTTGGCCGTGGTTATAGGTTTATGTTTCTAGTTTTCGATTTTCTTTTGTTCTTGGATTTTCAGTGTTTGTACTCAAGGTAGCTTTATCTTTTTTTAATAGTTCTTGCTTTTTTTATATTTGCCCTGCTATCAGGTCTATTTGGCTGTGTCCATGGGATAATGGAAATGAAAGCATTTTGTAAGTTGAAAGTACTATTTAAAGGTAAGAGATGATTGCTTTTTTATTAAAAATAATAATCTTTTTTATAGCTCTGAGTCTTCAAGCTATAATCCGGGGCAAAGAAGAGCACCTGACTGGACAGGTGGGCCATCTTTATGCACTCAGATCCTAGTTTGAGATAGCTCTACAAACCAATGTCATGAATAGATTCTCTGAGAACATGGATTGCAGCTGGTGTCTGATCTTGAGAATGGGGGCATGAGCCTAAAAAGGAGACAGAGGGCTCACAGGGGCCAGCTCCAACAGCCTAACTTGTCCTACTTAATTCCTGGTGGCTCAGATGCTAAAGAATCTGCCTGCAATGCAGGAGACCTGGATTCGATCCCAGGGTCAGGAAGATCCCCTGGAGAAGGAAATGGCTACCCATTCCAGTGTTCTTGCCTGGAAAAGGGCTACAGTCCATGGGGTTACAAAGAGTCGGACACATCTGAGCGACTTTCACTTTCACCCTGATTTTGGAGACCTGAAATACTCCTATTGCTGGACCAAGACTAGGCCTAGATCCCGTCTTTACCTCTTATGCTCTCTCAGGGATCTTGTTGTAGGCTCTATGGCAATATGGGGGATGTCTTTGATGACTCTATTAGTTCACAGGAAAATTCACACCACCTTTTAAAAATCAATCCTAAAGTGGTTTGAAGATAGAACTTTAATCCTGATTAAGTAGCTCTGCCTCCTTATCAAGAAGTGCTACATAGATAGCTAGTGGAAAATTATTATATAGCATAGGGAGCTCAGCCTGGTGTTCTGTAATGACCTAGAGGGGTGGGATGGGGGTTGGGAGGGAGGTTCAAGAAGGAGGGCATATGTGTATATTTATGGCTGATTCATGTTGTTTTAAGGCAGAAACCAACACAACGTTGTAAAGCAATTATACTCCAATTAAAAATAGAATTTTTTTAAAAAGTACTACTGAGTTTCAGTCTGGCCTAAAACCATTCCCCATCTATGGTTTTTCTGTTTCAGGTGATATAAGATCAGAACCAGAATGTGGCTGTAGATGCCTTTAATGTGCTAATCCCTAACTTTTGAAAAGTTGCTCTTTGTTTCAACTAAGACATTAGTAGTGGAATCCATCCCAGTCTTGGAGAAAAAAGTCATTATTGGCTCCTCTGTAGATTAGAAATACAGAAGTTTTCTTCTAGGGAAAGGAAAATTTTTAAGTATCTGCTAAAAAAAAAAAAAAAAAAGTGTAGTGTGCCAAGGAGGGGAAGGGGGTTGGGGATGTGGGACAGCATTTTGTAAAAGGAGATAACTCTGTGATTGGATATCTTTAGGATCCTCGAGACACCCTCATGAAGTAGGCAGTGTGTGAATCCATCTTTGTTATCACATCTCTACCCTATCCATTCATTCCATCAATACTTATTGAGCACTAATTTTATGATAGGCAGATACAGTATTAGATGATGGGGACATCATTTCTGATGGTTGTCCAATTCTGGAGGTCATCTGAGCTAGAGTTTGTATGTGGGCCTTAGGCCAGACAAATCTGGCTTCTAGAACCTTCTTCTCTTTTGTTGTTTGTGTTACTTTGTAAACCTGTGTAGTAATTTTTTCATCTAAATCCTACCTATACATCTGTAAAACTGGATAACAATTACCTAATAGAACTGTAGTCAGGGTTCTGTGCTGCACACATAGTAGATCTCTTACTTCTTAATTGATAGTTGCATTCTGCACTCATCTTCTTCATCCCATCTGAAACTCACTAACTGTTCTTTGCTTGGGGCAACTTGGCCGCAAGTAGAATTTAATAGCATTTACATTTATTTGAATAGATGTATGGATGAAATATTTTCAGTAGACATAGATCTCAGTTCAACATTTCCTTTTGTCAGCTAATTAAATAGCTGGGCTTTTAAAAAACTTGAATAATTAAATTAATCAAAATGATCATGTTGGTAGGCTGGGTAGCCATTAAAATAACCAAACAAAGACCTGTACATAGCAATCACAACAGAGATGTAATGGAATCATAAAAATACTTCATTCATAAAGAGAGAAAAAAAGGAAAGAGGGAAGAAAAGCAGATAATTCAAATATAAAATGAATAGCTATATGGTGGATTTAAACTCAACTGTATCAAAAAATATATTAAATGTAAATGGTCATAGCACTGGACATGTCCAGGGTAAGAAAAAGTAAGGTCCACTATGTGCTTTTTACAAGAAACCAAACCTCCTTTAAATAGCAAGACATAAATATAAGTAAATTGATGGAAAAGATAAATCATATTAAAAATAATCTAAAGAGAGCTGGTGTGGCCATACTAATATTAGAAAGATTAGATTTCAGATCAAAGAATACTATTAGGGATACAGAGTCTCATTTAATAAAGCAGTCTCCTCATCTATGGGGTTTCCCAGGTGGCACTAGTGGTAAAGAAAATGAAGTCGCTCACTCGTGTCTGACTCTTTGTGACCCCATGTAGCCTACCAGGCTTCTCCGTCCATGGGATTTTCCAGGCAAGAGTACTGGAGTGGGTTGCCATTTCCTTCTCCAGGAGATCTTCCCATCCTAGGGATTGAACCCGGGTCTCCCGCATTGTAGGCAGACGCTTTTACCCTCTGAGCCACCAGGGAAGTAAAGAACCTGCCTGCAAATGCAGGAGACGTGAAAGATCCAGGTTCTATCCTGCATTGGGAAGATTACCTGGAGGAGGGCATGGCACCCCACTCCAGTATTCTTGCCTGGAGAATCCCATGGACAGAGGAGCCTGGTGGGCTACAGTCTTTGGGATCACAAAGAGTTGGACACGACTGAAGTGATTTAGCACACACGTCTCATCTACAGGACATAACAATCTTAAACATTTATGCACCTAATATTGTGAACATAACAGCTTCCAAACATGAAGCAAAAAATTGGTATAACTTTCAGGAGAAAAAAAGAAACGTAGAGTGACTGTCAGAGATTTTTAGCACCTCCTCTTAATAATAGAACATATATATATACATATATATGTGTATATATAGAGAAAAGTCAATATGGATATAGAAGAACTAAATAATGCTAAGAAAGTGAAAGTCTCTCAGTCATGTCCCACCCTTTGTGACTCCATGGACTACACAGTCCATGTAATTCTCCAGGTCAAAATACTGGAGTGGATAGCCTTTTCCTTTTCCAGTGGATCTTCCCAACCCACAGATAGAACTCAGGTCTCCCGCATTGCAGGCAGATTCTTCACCAGTTGAGCCACAAGGAAAGCCCAAACAATGCTAACCTGACATCAACTAATTTGACATAATTGACCTTTAAAGAATACTACATTCAACAACAGAAGAATACACAGCACTCTGCATCCAATAATCTAGCACCTGCCCTATCATTCTAGTTACTTCTGTCTGTCAACAGCAATTACTATTGTTCTAGGTCAAGAAAAGTCCCACAGGATTCCTGTTGGAGTGGTAACGGCCCCTCCTTGGGGAAATTCTGCTGAATATTCTAGTAGCAGCTTCAGAAGAATGTCATTGTCTCAAGAGCAGACCTCACCTGCTCAGGATGAAGTCAGGATGAAGTCAGAGGTTGAATCTGAACCAAATATCTAGCCCACATATTGTCATCTGGTTTGGGAGAACAGAAGCCTTTAAACTTTTGTCCAGACCTACTAAAATATAAATATTATTGCCCTCAGGGGCTTGGCATTGGACAGATATGATAAGAATGTCAGAGTTAGGCCCATGCAGATTTTATACCACTTGTTTTTGTGTATCTGAACTGTTGAAATCAAACAATAGAGATCACTCCCCCAAAAAACCTTCCTGAAAGATTTTACTCTCTTAAAATAATGTATTTCAAGATAAATTTTCCTTCCTCCTACCTTCCCAAAGGGAGAGAATTTGAAACCATAAGAATTAAGGTCAAGTATACATGTTAGGCATCCTGTCCCATCACTTCATGCAAATAGATGGGGAAACAGTGGAAAGAGTGGCTGACTTTATTTTTCTGGGCTCCAAAATCACTGCAGATGGTGACTGAAGCCATGAAATTAAAAGATGCTTACTCCTTGGAAGAAAAGTTATGACCAACCTAGACAGCATATTAAAAAGCAGAGACATTACTTTGTCAACAAAGGTCTGTCTAGTCAAGGCTATGGTTTTTCCTGTGGTCATGTATGGATGTGAGAGTTGGACTATAAAGAAAGCTGAGCACCGAAGAATTGATGCTTTTGAACTGTGGTGTTAGAGAAGACTCTTGAGAGTCCCTTGGACTGCAAGAAGATCCAACCAGTCCGTCTTAAAGATCAGTCCTGAGTGTTCATTGGAAGGACTGATGTTGGAGCTGGAACTCCAATATTTTGGCCTCCTGATGTGAAGAACTGACTCATTGGAAAAGACCCTGATGCTGGGAAAGATTGAAGGCAGGAGGAGAAGGGGACGACAGAGGATGAGATGGTTGGATGGCACTACCGACTCAATGGACATGGGTTTGGGTGGACTTCAGGACTTGGTGATGGACAGGGAGGCCTGGTGCTGCAGTTCATGGGGTCGCAAAGAGTTGGACACGACTGAGGGACTGAACTGAACTGAACTGACACGTGTTATCAGCTTTAAATTGTGAAACATAAATAAAATTTACCTACAGTATAACAAATTATAATTTGATCAAGGAATGAGAAGATAGGTGGCCCTACCATTATCAAACTGCAATGAACTGTTTCTCTTGGAAATCAGATGCACTAATGAAGGATAGAGGGAAAAAATAGCTATAGCCACACTGTACCTTGTACACTTGTACTTTTCACCATGAATGTTGGCTCTATCATGTGCTTTCCATATGGACTTCCTCCACAAAACTGGCCCTCCTGTGAACATGAGACAATGCCCAGATTATAGCACATATGATTCATTGCAATCTACCACTTTAGGTATAGTACAAAAACTTTACAGTGGTGTAGTTCTATTTCTTTCCTCCTGGCACTTGTGCTACTGTTATAAATTTTATTTTTGTGTAAGGTATAGATCTAACAAAGTGCTTAATTATTTTTTGTTAAATTGTCAATTATCTTTTAAAGTAGTTTAAATAATACATTTAAAAGTATATTTTTACCCATTTAGTTAATATTTTTAGTACTCTTCATTTCTTTGTGTAGCTTCTGATTTACATCTGCTATCATTTTCCTTCTGCTTGAAGTAGTTCTTTTAATATTTTTATAATGCAAATCTACTTATAATAAATTCTTTTACCTTTTGAATGTCTGAAAAGTATATTTATTTTCACTAGATAAAGAATTATATGTTGACAGTTTTTCACCATTCACTCCATTGTGTTCTAGTTTGCATCACTTCCAAGGCAAAATCTGTTTCAATTTTTATTCTTTGTTCCTCTGTATGTAATGTGTTTTCCCCACCCTGGCTGCTTTTAAGGTTTCCTCTTTATCATTGAATTTAAGGAATGTGATGTGACTTTGTGTGGTTTTCCTCATCTTTCTTGTGCTTGGAGTTCATTGAGCTTCTTGGTTATGTGGTTTATAATTTTCATCAAATTTGGATATTTTCAGCCAATATTCTTTTAAAATATTATTTTATGCCTTTCTCCCTTCCAGAGACTTAAATAACATGAATATTCAGCTTCTTATAATCTTATGTCTCTCTCCCTTTCAGATATTTAAATAACATGAATAATCATCCTTTTATAGTTGTCTTCCAGTTCGCAGGTTCTTTTTTCTTTTTTTTCCATTTTGGAAAGTTTCTATTGCTATATTTTCAAGTTTACCAATGCTCTCTTTTGCAATGTCTAACCTGTTCTTTATCTAATCTGGTATGTATTTTATCTCAGTTTTTATGTTTAGAAGTTAAATTTGAGCCTTGTCTATACCTCTCATGTCTCAATTAACAAGCTAAATTACTCCTTTACCTTCTTGAACATATGGACTATAGTTGCAACAATTCTTTTAATGTCCTTGTCTATAAATTATATTGTCAGTATCAATTTTGAGTCAATTTTAATTTATTCTTCTTCTCAACTATGGTTATATTTTTCTGCTTCTTTGCATGCCTGGTCATTTTGAGTTGGATACTAGATACTGAGAGTTTTATCTTGTTTGGTGTTATATATTTTAGTATATCCTTAAATATTTATGAGCTTTATTTTCTGGGACATTATTAAACTACTTGAGAATAGTTTGAGACTTCACGTCTTGTTTCTATGATTTATTAGGCAGGATTAGAGTAGTATAGTCTAGGGCTAATTTTCCCTACTACTAAAGCAAAATTCTTCTTTGTACAATTGTTAGGTTTTTGCACTCTGGCTGGTTGAAGGGGGTGCTGTTTCTTTTCAACTCTAATTCTAATGATCTCCCCCTGCTGGCCCCATTTTGCACCCCCCACCCCGACCCCCAGCCCCAGTCTTGGAGAGTTTCCTCATACACTTTAGCTGATCAGTACTCAACACTAGAGGGCTCAAACTTCTTCAGATTTTCAGAATTCTCTTTCTGTACATCTTTTTCATCTCTATTACTCTGCCCTGAAAACTCAATTATCTCCAGGACTCTCAGCTCTGTGTCTTCAACTCAGGGAGACCACGGGGCTCTGTATGGGTCCCTCTCCTTCCACCATGACCTGGAAATTCTCTCCAGGAAGTTAAGTTGGGCCAATGGTAGGAGCATCTCTCAGGGATCTTTGACCTGTGGTGTCTGACATCTAGTGTTTTGAAAACCAGTTTTTAAAATGTAAGTTGTTTGCTTTTTGTTGTTGTTTTAGGCAGTAGGGCTAATCTAATCTCTTTTACTAAATTTTGGGTAGAAATAAAGTCAATAGTATCCTTTATATTAAAAAAAAAAAAAGTCTTATGCCTTTTCTCTATTTTTTTTTTTTTTTTTTTAATGGGAGTAGGGGAACTTCCAGAAAGAAACAAGAAAATGTTCCCTTAGATAAAATGCTAGAGGGATTATCTGAATCTAATAGTAACAACACTGTATACCTTTCAGGGTTGTTCTGAACACTAAATGAAATAATATATATGAAGTGCTCCATGGGGTCTTGCAAAGACTAAGTACTGCATTAACATAACTTATTTCTATGATATTTCCTCAAGGACATCATGTTCTGCCTTCTGGCCCTTTAGACATGGTTTTCCCATTGCCCACGTTCTCCTTTTCCTGCTCCCTACACTCTTCCTTGCTATGTCCTACTCTTTTCAGATGTACCTCTAGTCCCACCTCATGTGGGAGACTTCCCCTGATCTTCTGATCTTAGTAGGATGCTCTCCATGTTCCGTGGTGCCCCATTAATGCTTTGAAATATTTCCCCCTCTTTCATCTCCACACAAGGGGATGGAGATTGTGGCTCATGGTGAGTGACCAATTACATTAGTTGAATGAATGAATGAATGCATGAAGATTGGCTCTTAAAAATTGTTACATAAAATGATATAAGGGACATTTACAAAACCCTGACATAAAATGTTTTTTGAATGAACACCAGGAGATACCTCAAAATTCCTAGATGAAATTGGGAGAAATTGAGAAGTAACTTGTTCAGGGACAAGACTGCACGGCCAGTCACCACTGCCTTTTGAGCCTGTCTGTGAAACTGCCACCAGAGGCTGCAATTCAATGAGAAGTAATGCTCCTTGGCAAGAAAAAGAGCAAAGTCTGGTGATGAGAAGAAAAAAAAATGCAAGAAAATGAAAATCATGAGCCAAACAATGTAAGAACAGCCTCCTACCCCTGTCCTCACCCCATGGCCCAGGCACCCAGCCTTGATGGCATTATCTCTGCACAGCCGGAATTTTAGGAAAAGCCTGCCAATATTGACATTACCCCACATAATGAAATCAAGGTGGATTGGTGAACAAATCACTTTAAAAGTTAATTGTTAAAAACCCGCAGGTTAGAGCTCTTAAGCTAATGCCTGTTGGCTTGATGGCAGTTGTGGTGCTTGCTCTTTTTGTCATTGTTTTTGTGTTTGGCCTCTCGTTCTCTTGTTTTTGATGGCAGAGAGTAGAGCTCTTTTTTTATTTTATTTCCTAAGGCAGGGTAAGGGACATCCTGCTTGGCTTTTCTGAGTAGTATTTTCTTTCCTCCCCTCCACTTCCTGATTTACTTCCCTTCTCTCTTCATTCTTTACTAGCCCATTAGCAGTCCTTGCCTCTTGTCCTGCATTCTTGTACAGACATTTGGGCATCCTGGTAAACCCAGTCCCTACTATCTTGAGCCTTCCTGGAGTCCCTGGAGGCTGTGCTGAGGAGATGCCTCAGGACTGAGTCACTTGGTGATATGCTCAGAGCTCTGCCAGCATCCCCTCTTCCTGGACCTGTTCCTCAGATGGTCCTGGAAAGAATCAGAGAGAGGAGCCCTTTCCGTCCCCCAGATGGGAGGCAGTTACAGGGATGGCATATCTCAAGGAGAGCCTCACATCAAAACTGATGTCTCTCTCCCCCGGCCTCTCAGACCTCGGGCTGAGGTGAGGGAACACAGGGGATTTTAGGAATTCTTACTTGAGGCAGCAAATTGACAAGGGGTACATCCTTTCTTGACCAAAGCCTGGCATGAATTTGGGTCTCTCAGAATATTTCCATTTATTGATGAGCAGATCACAGACTAGCCTGCGGGCATGTTTTCAAACTTAATGAAGAAAAGACAGTTTCTGCCACAAGAGCTCTTCATCTGACTGACAGCATCAATCAAGGGCTCCTCTGACTCCTGGCTGCGCTCAGTAATGAAACCTTTCTCCTAAAAACTAGAGAGGCTGGGGAGATGAGACAGTGGGCCACAGAGGGAGGGGCAGAAGAAGACTACAGTTTATCTAAACTACATCTCCTTTACCTCACTGGGCCATGGGAGGGCCTGAAGGAGGCCTGAAGGTAAGGTGTGGTGGCACCTGGAAGGTCATGGAAAGCAGACAGTAGGGAGTCTTTTTTCCTGAGGGAAATGATGCTGTGGCAGCTGCTTGAAACTTGGAGGTGTGTGTGAGTTTTAATCCCCTTTGGTGGAGAGCCATCATAGAGGAGATTCTCTTTTCTGATTTAGTCGCTCAGTCGTGTCCGACTCTGCGACCCCATGGACTGTAGCCTGCCAGGCTCCTCTGTCTATGGAGTTTTCCAGGCAAGAATTTTGGAGTGGGTAGCCATTCCCTTCTGCAGGGGATCTTCCTGTTCCAAGGACTGAACCTGGGCTTCCTGCTTTGCAGGCAGATTCTTTACCGCCTGAAACACCAAGGAAGCCCCTACTTTATGGTGGAGAGCTGGCAACCTAGGAGATTTTCCTTTCTGATGTTTACTGTCCTTACCATTTAGGAACCCCAAGTAGAATCTCTGTTCTGTTCAGAGATCTGAGGCCTGCCGTAGGGACAAGTATTTTCTTACTTTTGCTGGGAAACATTTTGTTTTTCTCCCCAAAGGAAAGCAACTGCCTTTACAATAACTCATCAGGCAAACACATCAAAAAGAGAAATAAGAATTTGGTGGTTTGGGGTGGAGTGAAGTGGAGGAAGGTATATGTTGGGATGCAAACCCCAGTGGCTATGTAGATGCTCCAGAAAACTTGGTTTCTGAGAAGCACCAGAAGCCATGAATCTAGTTTCTTGCCCTCAAATTGAGGAGCATAGAACTTGCAAGTCTTAACTGAAGGCCAAACCTATAAATCCTGGTGGAACTGGTCTTCTGACTTCTCCTTCTCTCTTAAGAAGGGGCATTCACTTTGTGCCAAGCCGTCTGACGTGCACCAGTGATTCAGAGAGCGGGGAGAAGAGGGCGGTGTGGGGAAAACAGGTTGTGCATGGATTCATGGGACTTCTGGCCATCCTTGAGAAGATATGGCTTTATAGGTGGGTCCTCAACACATCCCTCTAGCCCTTTCCATTGCTTTCCAGCAACAGTTCTCTCTACCTAAAATAATTCATATGCCTATGACAGAGGGTTTCATACTTCTGCTTTCTAGGAGAAATAGTTTGCTCTCATTGGCTTGAAAACTACAAGTTATTCCTAATTACCTTTACCCCCCTCATCTTCCATAATCATTCCAATGCAACCCAGATATGTTGCATTACTGCCTAAATCATCTGAGTCAGTCCACTTGGCTCTGTCGTCATTTGAATACCCTGATCCAAGTCACCATAACCTTGTTGTAGCTTGCAGACCATCCCCTTACTGGCTCCCCTCTTTCATTCTAGTCTCATTCAAATTCCTTCTTCACATCAAACCAGCAGGAGGTTTTTGAACTGCAGCTCTGGTGTGTCACTTCCGCTATCAGTGGGAACCTGCGAAGACATGCTCAAGACTTCAAGAAGAAGTCACAGGCTGTGTCTTCCAACTAATTTTGGCACAACTCTGTTCATTAGTTGATGTTTTTAAAATGACCTTCTTCAATATTTCTCTTTGCTATTGGCCACTCTGGAAACAGTACAGTATTCTTAACAGTCCAAAAGAATTTGAGTCCAGAATTCAAGAGGACAGAACATCTTTTCCCCTTTCCAACCTCTGAGTCCCATTTATTCTATTTGAGGAAGGCTGAATATGGCAGATTATTTGAGAAGTGGCATGTGGTGCAAAAAAATCAGTGGATTTGAAGATTGACAACTCTGGGCTGCCACCATTGTTATTCCCTGATATTCTCACTGGAGTATTTCTCAAAGTCTTGTCATCATTTTATGAAGAGGAATTTACCTAAGCTCGAACCCCCAGAAGTATTGCTGCTATCCTGGAGTTCCTGGTCCTTGGCAAACATGGTTACCACTGGCCGTATCCTCAATAGCCCTTGGAGCTAGAAACCTCAGTCAAGATGATGTTTCAGCCAGGAAGGAGGTGGAGGCTGTGGCTCCCAGCACTTCTTTTCTGTGGAATGTTTTGGGCTTTCCAGCTCTGTGGTCACCATCAGATGACCCTATGGTAGATAGAACTTGGTCACTTTTCCTGCAATAGGTACTCAGGCCAAGGTCCTGGTAGAGGACGCTTGATGGGTCTTTCTTTGGAGCTCCCCTCCCATCCCCAGGGTCTGGCATAAGACATAGGTCTACTAGCCACTTGCCTGTATCCTTTCCTATCTGCTTCTCCTGTGCTATTTTGGTCATTGGTTGATCCCTAACTTCTCATCCTTTTCTCAGCTGCCACATCTGTAATGGAGGGTTTTTACATACTCAAAATACTCTCGAATACATGCTCAGGTTTTGAGCATATTCCCAAGGAAATTGTGGGGGAGATACAGCCTTATACTAACTTATAATTGCCACATATCTCCATTGTGTTTCAGTAGTCCTTTTCTCTGTGGCAGTGGCAAAAACCAGATGTTCCTCAGATTTGGCAATTCCAAGACACTAGCTGTATTCCCTTGCTGTCTTTATCACTCAAATTTAGAGAGTTTGAGTGAGAAATTTAAGCTAGACTTTTGAATAATGTGTTAAGAAAGTTTTTTAATCTTACAGTCTTATTGTTAGTAGGAAATTACTGTGATCTGCCCACAGATGGTTAAACACACAGGCAAGGACATGGACTTAAGGTGAGAAGCCCAGCGAGAGTCTTTCTATGTCATCAGGTGTTTCAGTGAAGGGTATCTTTATCAGCTGCCTAGACATTTGTAGACTTTTGGTATAATTGGGGCCTAATGCCTGGGGTTGAACGTGGGTCTTACCTGAGGTGGGCAGGCATTCTTATTCAGCCTTCTGGAGACAGGTTTCAGTGAAATGGACTGCTTAATGAAATCGAACTTTGATCCTCCAAAGTAGGCAATAGAAGGGCAATAATGGCATGGTGGCAGAGTGGTCTTGAAGTGGCTCCACTTGGAGCCACATTCCCATTGCAGGACTCACTCACCCATGCTGCTCCTACAGGGAGGATGTTAGCAGACAAGATCTGCTTCATCCAACTCAGTCCTACTCTCTTTTATACTTCCTCCCTCATCATGTGCTCCTTATCACCTGGTGGGTCCTTTTACTTCTTTCTTTGATGCCTGAACCCTGTGAGCTACCATCAGAACAAGGAAGGGGGCTGTCCTGGGGTGGTATGAATGCTGCACTTTTTCTGTAGCCTCCAACCCAGCTGGAATATGAATAGTAAATGCTGCCTCCTCTTGTGCTACTTATCCTCTCTCTTCTAAGACCAGGCTATGTTTCAGAGCCTAGCAGGACTGAACCTGTGGCCATGCTGAGGGAAAACAGCAGTCTTGCCTTTTGGGGGGGTGAGGGCATTGTGGCCGGGTGGTGGAGTTTAGCCAAATATTTTGTCTGGCTTCACACCCACTTACTCCTCCCCACCCCCACCCCCCTCCCCACTGAACTCTGACCAAGGAAGTCCCCTGAGGCCCAGGCTATCGGGACTGATGGAGACAATGACTCTGTGTCCTCCGAGTCTTCAGCAAGGCTTGGAGCTGCAATGCCTGTCAGTCTTGGTTGTGGCTGCGGGATGGAGGGACGAGGTGCCCCTGTAACCTCTCTTCCCCACTACCCCTGCCCTGCTGATCCCCAGAGCAGTAAAGAAAGACTCCCGCTTTGAAGATGGGCCTAGCCAGTTATGAATCCTGCAAACAGGTGCTTCTGGCCATCAGAGTCTTGAAGCAGTTAAACTTGCTTTCACCTTTCTTGCAGTTCCCTTAAAAGAAAATAGAGAGATCTTCGAAAGGTGGAAGGGGTGGCAGGCCAGAAACGTAAAGTGTGTGCAATCACTCAGATACAAGTGGCACCACTAAAAATTGCCTTCATATATCAGCTTATGGTTTACACACTCTGGCAGAAAGGACACTAAAAGGTCAGTGGAAAAAAAATTTATATGTCAGGCCTGGAGCTGCGACTCCAAAGGTGGTGAGAAGACACGAGCTGGAAAGGGTTCTAGAGGGACCGGCTAAGTGCTTGATGTGGCAGGATTCTTTTTTTCACTCTTTATTTTGTTTTATTTTTAAGGAAGTTCCTTGCAAACGTCAGCAGAGAAGCTAAGGTATAGACTTGGAGTAACCTCTCCCTCCGACCCCTGGTGACAAGACGGATAGTTCCATTCATCTATGGGTGAGCAGCGGAGGCTCCCTGCATTTTTTTTCCCTTTTGCTTGATTTCAGGGTATATTTGTTTGCAGAGAGGGATGTCACGCTTGTGAATGCACTGCTCAGTCATGTGCTGGGGGTGAAATCAGAGGAGAAGAGAAGAGGAGAGACAGGAGGGAAGGAAGAGGATGGGGGTGGGTTGGGAGTGGGGAAAGGGCACACTATACTCGGGGGGCTTTAAGTGATGCTAGCTCTGATCCAGGAACATATCTGCAACCAAATGCTAATGGCAAATGTGCCTTCCAACCAGTAGTATCAGCAAATACGCTGTAAATTAATAATGCACCCTTTTAGTAGCAATAGCCTTGCGAAGAAGTCTGGAGGAGGGTTATTTATCCACTCTCCCTTCCATCCCACCTCCCTTAAGAGAAGGAGCTAGAACAGGGTAGTTCCCTTGGAGTTTTGTTTAAGACTGACCCTCCCCCACCCTTACTTTATTAACCATGTAACATTTTCAGGTTGCTTTTTCCTCTCTGCCTCCTCCAGCAAGTCTCTATTGATCACTGTTTACAGTTATAATCCCTTTCAAATTTATCATCCATGACTAACACCCCGTGTATTGATTAGTGGTGACGGATGTCCCTCTGCAGTATAGAACCACCACGATCCCAGCCCGTGATATAGGAGGGGTGGAGGAGACAGAAATACTCATTTCCCCTTCTTCATTTTCTTTGGGTAATTTTCTGCTCCCTGTTTTGTTCATAGCTTAGGTGACTTCTTTCCTACCTGTGTGAGGAACTGCTTTGTGTATTTTAGGGATAATTCCTGTGCTTTTAGTGAAGTATTTTTGGAGGGAAAGGAAGTAGCCTTGTTGCCCCTGGGTGGTTCTTGGGGGGTTGGGGTTGCCTACGGGTCCTGAAGGAGATCAGATATATGAGGGACATCCGCCTGTCTTAACCTAAAGCCTCAGGTACCAAAGATATAAAGGCTGCTTGTTTAGGGATAAATTACGTGTCACTTGTGACTAAGAACAAGGTGTCTAAAATATAGACTCTAAATGGAGTCGTTTGTCAATAGTGCCATGTTGGGGCTCTTTTTTCCATACTGTCCATAACATCCCCTTGGCCTCTTGTGGGCGAAAGGTGAGTGGCGGCTGGGTTGGGAAGCTGTGTCTTCATCCACCCTGCCTGAGCACGTGGCTGCCTGAGCACGTGGTCAGGCTTCCTGTCTTGGAGAGTTCTGCTCATGCCTGTGAGGTACCGACCCCACCTGCCCACCAGGTTGGCACTGAATTGTGGAGGGGTCCAGCCACCCATGAGTGAGCCAGCATGCAAATCCTGAGCTCAGCTGCCTTCTCTGTGCAATGGAGCTAACAGTACTTTCCTTGCCCACCTAACAAGGAGTACATGATACCAACCATGAGAGTGCTTCAGAAAATCCCAAAGGGCTGTGTGAACCAAGAGGGTGTAATGATTACTCTGGCAACTTCCTCCTTGCTCCTTCTGGGTCTCAGTCTCTCTCCCCACTACAAGAAGCTTTCGTTACTTTGCAAGGTTTTGCTTCTATTCCAGGGAACTTTACCAAAGGGCCCAAGGACTGGTCTTGAGAATAGAAGGAAGGATAGAATTCACCGGGAATTTGGTGGTCTTCTAGCTCAGTTCAGTTCAGTTGCTCAGTCGTGTCCAACTCTTTGCGATCCCATGAACAGCAGCACGCCAGGCCTCCCTGTCCATCACCAACTCCCGGAGTCCACCCAAACCCATGTCCATGGAGTCGGTGATGCCATCCAACCATCTTGCCCTCTGTCGGCCCCTTCTCCTCCTGCCCCCAATCTTTATTCTAGCTCAACTCTTTCATTTGACTTGTGAGGAAACTGGTGAAGCCTAAATTTTGGAGTACCTTATTCAATGTGTGAAGCAGAGGCCTGGAAAGAGATCTCAGTTTTCTGACTCTTAGGCAAGTATCTTAGCTGCTCTTCCCTCACACATGCTGCCTCTCCATCTCCCCCCAGCTTCCTCCTCCCTCTCTTTGTCTCTCCTCCCTCCCCAGCTCTCTCCTTCTGTCTCCATCTCCCACTCCCTCTGCTACTCCGCTTCCTCCTTCTCCTCTCTCCTCCCATCCCACCCTCCCCTGCCTAGCTCTCACCTCTCTCTATGCCTCTCCCTCTTGCTCTGTCGGCTCCCCCAGGAGCCTGAGGTCTGTGGTGGAGATACAAGCTCTTTGCTGTTAAAGTTCATTTTTACTTTGGCAGACAGAGTCATTGTCTAAGAAACCCTAGGGTTTCTTCACTACAGAAAATTCACACAGAAAAAGTTAATTTTCTTTCCAAAGGAAAAAAAGGCAGGCCAGATCAGCCCCTGGGGCCGGGGGTGGAGGTGGGGGGGATACCTATCTGCAGAGTGTGCCATTCTGTCATGCTGTAGCGCTTTTGAATAGCTATTTAGTTGACTCATATGTAAATGATATTTTGTCCTCCCTCATTGCCTCAGCCCCCACTATTGACAATAATTTGATGGGATGTTTTTTGCCTCTTAACTTATCTATTTTCCAAGTTTTCATGGTCTGTTTGTAATAGTGTTTTTGGTTCTTTGCACTACTTTAAATTAAGTTTCTCATGTGGGTCTTATTATACCTGAATACTGCTCAGTTATCTGATGACATAGCTGTAAATCCTCAATAAAAAGATCTTTAATAATCAGTTGGCATTTATTTAATATACCACCCATCTTATTAAATCTAAGGAGTTAGTTTATTGTATCTTTGCATTGGAATAGTGATGCTATAGTTATGCTTGAGAAAGCACTTTCATTATAAACTCCTGTTTTTAGGCACTTATAATTTTCTCAAATAGCACATTTATTTCAATGTGCAATCATTTTCTGTTCTCGTCTCCCTCCCTCTCTCCATTTGTACCATTTCTTTCATTTTTTTAAAAGTCTAATAAGGAAGTGTATCTCAAACTTTAGGGAGAAAAGCTGTGTCATTGGCTGAGAATAGCTGAGCAAATCTGTCAGGCTCTTGAAATCCAGATTCTTGTTTGGTACCTTCAGTCAATTTCATGCAAATGTTGGTGAAGGAGGCTGCTGGTCCCAGGATTATGCTCCTATAATGTGGGCAATGTTCTCCCAAGTGCTTCACATGCATTTGTTCCTTTTCAGGGGTTTATACATTCTTCAGCTTTTGCTAGTGGCAGGAAACTGGGACTTGAGCAGGCAGGAAGCAGAGCAGAATGGACTAAAATGGAGACAGACCTTCCAACTCCTCACCTGCTGCTTTCTGTCTCCAACCCACTCATACATAAACCACGGTGGGCTGCGCGCCACTGTCTGGCTCTCTGCTCACTCTTTGCCTGGTGGTGGTAGTTTAGTTGTTCTTGCGATCCCATGGACTGTAGCCCTCCAGGCTTCTCTGCCCATGGGCTCTCCGGGCAAGAATACTGGAGTGGGTTGCCATTTCCTTCTCCAGGGGATCTTCCCAACTCAGGAATCGAACCCAGGTCTCCTGCATTGCAGGCAGATTCTTTACCGACTGAGCTACAAGGGAAGCCATATCACTTCATCCTTGAGATCCTAGCACAAGCATTACTTCCTCAAAGTTGCCTGTCATAGCCATGCAGATGGAGTCTGGTTCCCTTGTTAGATGTCTTGTGCAATTAGAATGAGGTTCACTTGCTTTAAGACACATGTCTCATTTCCACTTATTATTATCAGTGATGCTCTGGGATGGGTTCATACTGTCTTATGAGAGCTCATTTTGTATATCTCTTCAGTTATACATAATCAACTCCACATTTAGTTACAGAACCATGATATATTGAATCAGTCACAGTGGATATTTGGATGGGCAAATGCTACAAATTAGAGCTTACTTCCCCCACCAGCTTCCTACCAGAGAGCTAATTTTTAAACCATCATCAGCATAGCATTATGTGATGATTTGTAAGTGCTATCCTCTCCACTAAACTCTAAACCCCATGAAAGCAAGGACTTAGTCTGCTTTGGTCTGTGCTATATTTGAATCAGTGTCTGGAATATAATAAATGGTCAAAGAACTAACGTTATGAAGAGGTTTGGGAATAGACAGAATCTTACTTAAGCAAAGAGGCCGGACCATTCAGAATCTAAATCTCATGAGATCAAGGTTTTCTGTGCTTTACCTTTAAGAGTAATTCATCCTGCACCAGAATCTAGCTTCCTAAGAAGAAGAAGATTCTTAGGTATTCAGTTGGTCCCATTGGTAAAGTGATTGTTCATCAGGGGAAGCGCTTGAAATTGTTTAGCCAGGTATAGTAAGGATCATTCTGGCTAGGCATGGGAAGAGGTTGGATGATAGTCTCTGCCTCTTTTGAGTTTATTTTATTTAAAACAACAAAAACAAACAAACAAAAACCTCTTATGTTCTTCTGGTTGGCTGCTTGCATGGGTTTCATGTCCTGATTATATGAGAACGAGATATTTTCCTTCTGCTTCCTCACCATACTCCTACTTAGGCAGTCACTAGCTCTTTAAGAGTGTCTGTCATTGAGTGAAATAGTGTCTGGACATGAGATCAGAGAAATCTGGGTTCATATTTGGGGTGTGCCTTGGAAACTGATTTCATTCTTAGAGTCTTAGTATCATCATGCCTAAAGTATGATACATTATAAAATTATTACAGTACATGAGATCAATCAATATGTGGTTCAGCTCAGTTCAGTTCAGTCACTCAGTTGTGTCCAACTCTTTGCGACCCCATGAATCACAGCACACCAGGCCTCCCTGTCCATCACCAACTCCCGGAGTTTACTCAAACTCATGACCATTGAGTCAGTGATGCCTTCCAGCCATCTCATCCTCTGTCGTCCCCTTCTCCTGCCCCCAATCCCTCCCAGCATCAGGGTCTTTTCCAATGAGTCAACTCTTCGCATGAGGTGGCTAAAGTATTGGAGTTTCAGCTTCAGCATCAGTCCTTCCAATGAACACTGATCCGATGAACACAGGACTGATCTCCTTTAGGATGGACTGGTTGGATCTTCTTGCAGTCCAAGGGACTCTCAAGAGTCTTCTCCAACACCATAGTTCAAAAGCATCAATTTTTCAGCACTCAGCTTTCTTCACAGTCCAACTCTCACATCCATACATGACCACTGGAAAAACCATAGCCTTAACCAGACGGACCTTTGTTGGCAAAGTAATGTCTCTGCTTTTTAATATGCTATCTAGGTTGGTCATAACTTTCCTTCCAAGGAGTAAGCGTCTTTTAATTTCATGGCTTCAGTCACCATCCACAGTGATTTTGGAGCCCCCAAAAATAAAGTCTGAACTGTTTCCACTGTCTCCCCATCTATTTCCCATGAGGTGATGGGACCAGATGCCATGATCTTAGTTTTCTGAATGTTAAGCTCTAAGCTAACTTTTTCACTCTCCTCTTTCACTTTCATCAAGAGGCTTTTCAGTTCCCCTTCACTTCCTGCCATAAGGGTGGTGTCTTCTGCATATCTGAGGTTATTGATATTTCTCCCAGCAATCTTGATTCCAGCTTGTGCTTCTTCCATCCCAGTGTTTCTCATGATGTACTCTGCATATAAGTTAAATAAGCAGGGTGACAATATACAGCCTTGACATACTCCTTTTCCTATTTGGAACCAGTCTGTTGTTCCATGTCCAATTCTAACTGTTGCTTCCTGACCTGCATATAGGTTTCTCAAAAGGCAGGTCAGGTGGTCTGGTATTCCCATCTCTTTCAGAATTTTCCACAGTTTATTTTAATCCACACAGTCGAAGGCTTTGGCATAGTCAATAAAGCGGAAATAAATGTTTTTCTGGAACTCTCTTGCTTTTTCAATGATCCAGCGGATATTGGCAATTTGATCTCTGGTTCCTCTGCCTTTTCTAAAACCAGCTTGAACATCTGGAAGTTCTCAGTTCACGTATTGCTGAAGCCTGGCTTGGAGAATTTTGAGCATTAGTTTACTAGTGTGTGAGATGAGTGCAACTGTGTGGTAGTTTGAGCATTCTTTGGGATTGCCTTTCTTAGGGATTGGAATGAAAACAGCCCTTTTCCAGTCCTGTGGCCACTGCTGAGTTTTCCAAATTTGCTGGCATATTGAGTGCAGCACTTTCACAGCATCATCTTTTCGGATTTGAAATAGCTCAATTGGAATTCCATCACATCCACTAGCTTTGTTCGTAGTGATGCTTTCTAAGGCTCATTTGACTTCACATTCCAGGATGTCTGGCTCTAGGTGAGTGATCACACCATTGTGATTATCTGGCTCATGAAGATCTTTTTTGTACAGTTCTTCTTTGTATTCTTGCCACCTCTTCTTAATATCTCCTGCTTCTGTTAGGTCCATACCATTTCTGTCCTTTATTGAACACATCTTTGCCTGAAATGTTCCCTTGATGTCTCCAGTTTTCCTGAAGAGATCTGTAGTCTTTCCCATTCTGTTGTTTTCCTCTGTTTCTTTGCATTGATTGCTGAGGAAGGCTTTCTTATCTCTCCTGGCTATTCTTTGGAACTCTGCATTCAAATGGGAATATCTTTCCTTTTCTCTTTTGCTTTTCACTTCTCTTCTTTTCACAGCTATTTGTAAGGCCTCCTCAGACAACCATTTTGCCTTTTTGCATTTCTTTTCCATGGGGATGGTCTTGATCCCTGTCTCCTGTACAATGTCATGAACCTCCATCCATAGTTCATCAGGCTCTCTGTCTATCAGATCTAGTCCCTTAAATCTATTTCTCACTTCCACTGTATAGTCATAAGGGATTTGATTTAGGTCTATACCTGAATGGTCTAGTGGTTTTCCCTACTTTCTTCAGTTTAAGTCTGAATTTGGCAATAAGGAGTTCATGATCTGAGTCACAGTCAGCTCCTGGTCTTGTTTATGCTGACTCTATAGAGCTTCTCCATCTTGGGCTGCAAAGAATATAATCAATCTGATTTTGGTGCTGACCATCTGGTGATGTCCATATGTAGAGTCTTCTCTTGTGTTGTTGGAAGAGGGTGTTTGCTATGACCAGTGCATTCTCTTGGCAAAACTCTATTAGCCTTTGCGCTGCTTCATTCCGTACTCCAAGGCCAAATTTGCCTGTTACTCCAGGTGTTTCTTGAGTTCCTACTTTTGCATTCCAGTCCCCTATAATGAAAAGGACATCTTTTTTGGGTGTTAGTTCTAAAAGGTCTTGTAGGTCTTCATAGACGCGTTCAACTTCAGCTTCTTCAGCGTTACTGGTTGTGGCATAGGCTTGGATTACCGTGATATTGAATGGTTTGCCTTGGCAATGAACAGAGATCATTCTGTCGTTTTTGAGATTGCATCCAAGTACTGCATTTCGGACTCTTGTTGACCATGATGGCTACTTCATTTCTTTTAACGGGTTCCTGCCCACAGTAGTAGATATAATGGTCATTTGAGTTAAATTCACCCATTCCTGTCCATTTTACTTTGCTGATTCATAGAATGTCGACATTCACTCTTGCCATCACCTGTTTGACCACTTCCAATTTGCCTTGATTCATGGACCTGACATTCCAGGTTCCTATGCAATATTGCTCTTTACAGCCTCGGACCTTGCTTCTATCACCAGTCCCATCAGCAACTGGGTATTGTTTTTGCTTTGGCTCCATCCCTTCATTCTTTCTGGAGTTATTTCTACACTGATCTCCAGTAGCATATTGGGCACCTACCGATTACTGTTAGTGTTTAAGCTTTTTCATCTTTTCTCTAAGACAAAATTTTGACTTTGTTGTTATAGTTGGAGAAGTAAGGAACAGAATAAGGGAAACTTATTAATATTGTTGATTCATGAAAAACATTTCCTGTTAAGAGTCTTGGTTTCTGTAATGGAAGACAGAGTGATTTGGACATCCACCTGCTGAGAACAACTAGAAAAGCTAGAAAGGCATGGTAGAGCTAATAAGACAGTGCAAACTGATTGGGCCAAGATCTGGGAGAGTCATGAAGCAAACATATAGGCAAGCCTGGAACTTGGAGCAGTGTCCCCCAGTGGCAACTACTGTAGTCCTAGAAGAAGTTATCTGGAAGCTGAGACACTAGGCGCAATTCTTAAGAGCCTCACAGGATGGGGGAAAGGAAGAGTTCAGGGACTGCAAAGGAATAGGGACTCTAGGAAAACATTAGGCTTTCAGTTGGGGTATATTTTCTAATTGGTGCATTTGATCTGAATACATGTGGTATAATTACTGATATATTTGCATTTAGATATGCCTTCTTCCTGTTTATCCATTCATACAACCATTTTCTTTTTATATCATCTTTTTCTATCATGTCTTGCTTTCTTTTGGAGTGACTAAGTGTGTTTATTTCATATGCCTTCTATTATATTGTTATTCATTCTTTTAGTATGAGTGCATTGCATTTAGTAGCTACCTGTATGGATTGCTGTTGTTGTTCAGTTGCTCGGTATCTGACTCTTTGTGACCTCATGGATTGCAGCATGCCAGAATTCCCTGTCCATCACCAACACCCAGAGCTTGCTCAAAGTCATGTCCATCGAGTCGGTGATACCATCCAACCATATTGTCCTCTGTCATCTGCTTCTCCTCCTACTTTCAATCTTTGCCAGCTTCAGGGTCTTTTCTAACGAGTCAGTTCTTATCAGGTAGCTAAAGTATTGGAGTTTTAGCTTTAGCATCAGTCCTTCCAGTGAATAGTCAGGACTGATTTCCTTTAGGATGGACTAGCTTGATCTTCTTGCTGTCCAAGGGACTCTCAAGAGTCTTCTCCAACACCACAGTTCAAAAGCATCAATTCTTTGGCAGTCAGCCTTCTTTATGGTCCAACTCTCACATCCATACGTGACTGTTGGATAAACCATAGCCTTGACTAGATGGACCTTTGTTGGCAAAGTAATGTCTCTGCTTTTTAATATGCTGTCTAGGTTTGTCATAGCTTTTCTTCCAAGGAGCAAATGTCTTTTAATTTCATGGCTGCAGTCACCATCTGCAGTGATTTTGGGATCCAAGAAAATAAAGTCTGTCACTATTTCTGTTGTTTCCCCATCTATTTGCCATGAAATGATGGGACTGGATGCCATGATCTTAGTTTTTGAATGTTGAGTTTTAAGCCAGCCTTTTCACTCTTCTCTTTCACTTTCATCAAGATGCTCTTCAGTTCCTCTTCATTTTCTGCCATAAGGGTGGTGTCACCTGCATATCTGAGGTTATTTATATTACTCCCAGCAATCTTGATTCCAGCTTATGCTTCATCCAACCTGGTGTTTTGCATGATGTATTGTGCATATAAGTTAAGTAAGGAGGGTAACATATACAGCCTTGACATACTCCATACCCAATTTGGAACCAGTCTGTTGTTCCATGCCTGGTTCTAACTGTTGCTTCTTGACCTGCATACAGGTTTCTCAGGAGGCAGGTAAGGTGGTCTGGTATTCCCATCTCTTTAAGGATTTTCCACAGTTTGCTGTGATCCACACAGTCAAAGGTTTTAGATATAAATACATAACTATAAGATGATAATGTCATGTGAGAAGAATAAATTTATAGAATTAAAATATACTATAACAATAGCCTATAAGTAGTTAAAGTGTATTGGGGCACTTGAATCTCTCAGGAAAAAGTGAAAATCTGAAATTACATTTGGCTCAGATGGTAAAGCGTCTGCCTGCAATGCGGGAGACCTGGGTTCAATCCCTGGGTTGGGAAGATCCCCTGGAGAAGGAAATGGCAACCCACTCCAGTACTCTTGCCTGGAAAATTCCATGGACAGAGGAGCCTGGTAGGCTAGAGTCCATGGGGTCGCAAAGAGTCGGACACGACTGAGTGACTTCACTTCACTTTGATAAATCAAGAGTATATATTTTTACCTCTAGGTAGCTACTAAATGCAATACATACACTTATACTAAAAGAATGAATAACAATATAATAGAAGGCATATGAAATAAATATATCCAGTCACTCAAAAAGAAGGCAAGACATGATAGATAAAGATGATATAAAAACAAAATGGTTGTAGGAATGGATAAATAGGAAGAAGACATATCTAAATGCAAATATATCAGTAATTACACTACATCTATTCAGATCAAATGCACCAATTAGAAAATATAAGTTGTCAGACTAAATAAAAAAACAAACCCTACTATTTGTTAGTTATGGGCATACAACATACATATATAGATACAGAAAGGTTTAAAATAAAAGAATAAGAAAATACCTACTGAAAGAAAGCTAACATAACTGTGTTACTATTAAAGAAAACTTTAAGACCGAAATGTTACTAGAGTTGAAAACAGACATAATCATAATGACAAAAGGGCCAATTCACTGGGAGATAAAACAAGTCCAAATATATGGTCACTTTGTAGAAAGCCCCAAAATGTACAAAACAATTCAGAGGAGATCTGAAGAAGAAATAGAGAAATTCAGAGTCACAGCAGGAAAATTTAGCATTCCTCTTGCAGTAACCGAATGATAAAGAAAATATCACATATCAGACTTTTGTGATGCAGTTAAAGGTCTGACTGGAGACAAATATACCACAACAGATCCTTACAGGAAAAGAAAACAGACAGAAAATGAACAATTTAAGTATCCATATCAGAAAGTTAAACAAAACAAAACAAAACAGAAAATTAAATCCAGAAAAGGAAAAGAAACAATAAATTAAGGTCAAAGCATTAATGAAATGGAGTACAAATATACAATATAGAAATTCAGTAATGCCAAAATTTAGTTCTCTGAAAGATTGAAAACTAATAAACCACAGGTTAGCTGATTAAGAGGAAAAAAATAAAAAACAGGGAAAGCACAAATTAGCAATATTAAAAATGAACAAGGATTTAATACAAACATCATAAATATTAAAAGAATTATCAAGAGGGGAATATTTTATATCAAAATTTTTAAAATTTTGATAAATTGCATAAATTCTGAGGAAAATATAATTTATTAGAATTATAAGAAATACATCAATTAAGGAAACTTAATTCATACCTTAAATTATTCTATAAGGAAATTTTCATACTCATATGACTTCATAAGTTACTTGAATTCTTTTAAAGTTTTTAAAATTTGTTTGTTAACACAGAATATGGCCTATCTTGATAAATGTTTCCTGTGGGTTTTTTTTTAATGGTAAAAAATTCATAACAAAGAATTCGATCTAAATAATTTCTAAGTGTATATAGTTCAGTACTGTAAAGTATATTCATATTGTTGTATAGAATTCTCCAGAACTTTCTTGACTTGCAAGACTGAAACCCTATGAAACAATTAAATCCCCGTTAGATAATTCCTATTTCCTTCTTCCTGGCCCCGACAACCACCATTTTACTTTCTTTTTTTGTCAGTTTGACTACTCGAGATAACCTCATGTAAGTGGAATCATACAGTGTTTGTCTTTTGGAGACCGGTATATTTCCTTAGTATGATGTCCTAAAGGTTTATCCATGTTGTAGCAGGTGTCAGAATTTTCTTGCTTTTTAAAGGTGAGTAATATTTCATTCTTTGTATACATAGTCCCACAGTTTGTTTATCCATTTTTCTGTCAGTGGGCATTTGGGTTACTTCTACCTCTCAGCTATTGTGAATAGTGCTGCTGTAAATGTGAGTGTGCATATATATTTCTCTTTGAGACCTCATTTTCAGTCCTTTTGGGCATATACCCAGAAGTGGAATTGTAAGAACATACACTAATTTTATTTTTTTAACTTTTTAAGAAATTGTCATGCTGTTTTCCATAGTGGCTGTACCATTTTATTCCCACCAAAGGGTCACAGGGTTCAAATTTCTCCATATCCTTGGAAACACTTTAAAAATTTATATATAGCAGCCTTTCTAATGGGTGTGGAGTAATATCTTATTGTGGCTTTGATTTGCACTTTTTAAATCATTAATGATATTGAGCATCTTTTAATATGTTTTTTGGCCATTAGTATCATTTTTGACAACAAAGTTCCGTCTAGTCAAGGCTATGGTGTTTCCAGTGGTCATGTATGGATGTGAGAGTTGGACTGTGAAGAAAGCTGAGCGCCAAAAAATTGATGCTTTTGAACTGTGGCGTTGGAGAAGACTCTTGAGAGTCCCTTGGACTGCAAGGAGATCCAACCAGTCCATCCTGAAGGAGATAAGTCCTGGGTGTTCATTGGAAGGACTGATGCTGAAGCTAAAACTCCAATACTTTGGCCACCTCATGCAAAGAGTTGACTCATTGGAAAAGACCCTGATGCTGGGAGGGATTTGGGGCAGGGGGAGAAGGGGATGACAGAGGATGAGATGGCTGGATGGTATTACTGACTCGATAGTTATGAGTTTGAGTTAACTCTGGGAGTTGATGATGGACAGGGAGGCCTGGTGTGCTGTGATTCATGGGGTCGCAAAGAGTCGGACACAACTGAGCAACTAAACTGAACTGAACTGAACTGATATCATTTTTGGAGAAATGTCTATTTAAGTCCATTGATTAATTTTTGACTGGAGTACTTTTTTTTTTTTTGGTCGTTGTAGAGTTGTAGAAGTTCTTTTATATGCTCTTATTATTATCCTTTTTTCATGTGTATGATTTGCAAATGATCTCTCATTTCATATATTGCCTTTCACTCTGTTTATTGTCTCCTTTGATGCACAGAAGGTTATTAATTTTAATGTAATCTAATTTGTCTATTTTTATTCTCTTACCTGTGCTTTTGGTGTCATATCTAGGAAATCCTTGTCAAATCCAGTGTCATGAAGCTTTTACTTCTAAGAGTTTTCTTCTAAGAGTTTTATTGTTTTAGGTCTTGCATTTAGGTGTTTGGTCTATTTTGAATTAATTTTTATATGGTATAAGGTGTAAGTCTGGTTTCAGTCTTTTGCAGGTGAATATTTGGTTTTCTCAACTGAATTTGTTTGTTAAGGAGACTTTCATTTTCTACATTTAATAGTCTTGGCACTCTTGTCAAAAATCATTTTATCATATATATGGGCTCTCCCTTATAGTCTATTGATCTATATGTCTGCCTTTATGCCAGTACTACACTGTTTTGGTTACTATAGACTTGCAATAAGTTTTGAAACTGTCACTTCAGTTTCATAGTAACAGGTTTAGAGAAAAAGACGGTGCCCAGATTAAAGAAATCTATATGGTGTGGGACAAAGACTAGATTTAAGGGAAATTGAAAAAAATATAATACACACATATAAATCTGATCCATTTTCCAGATTCAAACTGGAATTGAATTTGCATCTCAAATATTTCAACATGATGGGTGAAAATCTTTGGTTCTCTGTTATTTCAGAGTCTTCCCTGTCTTAAGTGCATTAAAGCTCCATTCCAGAGCTTATGTGTCAGCTGGAAATTTTTGGCAGAATGGCAGACTAAACACCATGATCAACACCTCTGATTGTAACTAAAAAAGCTATGTGAAATAGAAACAATATTACTTTTAACATTCTGCAGAGGTGAAAGGAAGGAGTATGTAGAGACCCGTAGAAAGAAGAATAAGAAATATGATAAATAAGTTAGTACCAGTACTGACTTGTGACCTGAGAGTTGATTCTGAAACCTAATGATATTGAATTCCGACTCAGTGGTGAAAAGGTGGCATGGAAATGTAGAGATAAAACCTCCCCAATGTAGGAAGTCTGACAAGGTCCCCCATATAAATGTAGAACCTCAAAAAGCTGCATTATAAATATGAATGTGGATAAGGAAAAAAACAATTCTGAAGAATATGGCAAGGATAAAAAATTTACCTTTGTTGCTGAGCGAAGGGGGGAACTATTTCCTGAGAATTATAACCTTGTTCTCATGTGAGTTTGAGGTCAGAATTCATGTTAACTGTATAGTCCAAAAAAAGTTCAAGTAGGGAATTTAATTGAAAATAGTTCTGGGCTAATTAGAAGCTGGATTGCTTTTCTTTTATTCCTTGAAGAAAAACAACTTCAACTCATGCCAACAAAATTCCAAAAGATAAAGTCGCAAAGTTGCTCAGTCGAAAACCACAGAACACACAGGGAAACTGAGTACCATGGATAAAGGCTGGTGAAAATAACTGAAAACAGCATCAGACTTTTGAAACAATTTAGTTATTGTAATTACCAAGTATGTAATTCAGATGAACAATGTTCAATATATTTAAAGAAATAAAAGGAAAACTTGAAAGTATGAGAATTAAGAAACTACAAAGAATGCTCAAAATGATTCATATAAAATAAATTGAATTTCTAGAGAAAAAAATTTAATAACTGAAATTAAAGACTCACTAGAAAAGATCAAGGTAGTCCAAAATGCTGTACTTGGGCGCCATCTCCAAAATGACAGAATGATCTCTGTTCATTTTCATGGCAAACCATTCAATAACACAGTAATCCAAGTCTATGCCACAACCACTAATGCTGAAGAAGCTGGAGTCGAATGGTTCCATGATGATCTACAGATCCTCTAGAACTAACACCAAAAAAGATGTCCTTTTCATAATAGAGGACTGGAATGCAGAAGTAGAAAGTCAAGAGATACCTGGAGTAACAGGAAATTTTGGCCTGAAAGTATAAAATGAAGTAGGGCACAGGCTAACAGACTGTTGCCAAGAGAACGCACTGGTCATAGCAAACACCCTCTTGCAATAATGCCAGAAATGACTACACATGAACATCACCAGATGGTCAACACTGAAATCAGATTAATTATATTCTTAGCAGCTGAAGATGGAGTTCTATACAGTCAACAAAAACAAGACTGGGAGCTGACTGTGGCTCAGATCATGAACTCCTTATTGCAAACTTCATTTAAGTTCAGTTCAGTCACTCAGTCATGTCCAACTCTTTGCGACCCCATGGGCTGCAGCATGCCAGGCTTCCCTGTCCATCACCAACTGCTAGAGCTTGCTAAAACTCATGTCTATCGAGTCGGTGATACTGTGCAACCATTTCATCCTCTGTTGTCCCCTTCTCCTCCTACCTTCAATCTCTCCCACCATTAGGATCTTTTCCAGTGAGTCAGCTGTTCACATCAGCTGGCCAAAGAATTGGAGCTTCAGCATCAGTCCTTCCAATGAATATTCAGGACTGATTTCATTTAGGATTGACTGGATGGATCTCCTTGCAGTCCAAGGGACTCTCGAGTCTTCTCCAATACTACAGTTCAAAAGCATCAGTTCTTCAGTGCTCAGCTTTCTTTATGGTCCAAGTCTTGCATCCATGCATGACTACTGGAAAAACCATAACTTTGACTAGATGGACCTTGGTCAGCAAAGTAATGTCTCTGCTTTTTAATATGCTGTCTAGTTTGGTCATAGCTTTTCTTCTTATTGCAAAATCCAAACTTAAACAGAAGAAATGGGGAAAAACCACTGGATCATTAAGGTATGACCTAAATCAAATCCTTTACAGTTATACAATGGAAGTGCAAATAAATTGAAGGGATTAGAACTGATAGAATTCCTGAAGCACTATGTATGGAGGTTCGTGACAGGAGGCAGTGATTAAAACCATCCCCAAGAATAAAAAATGCAAAAAAGCAAAATGGTTGTCTGAGGAGGCCTTACAAATAGTTGATAAAAGAAGAGAAGCAAAAGGCAAAGGAGGAAAGGAAAGACATACCCATTTGAATGCGGGGTTCCAAAGAACAGTAAGGAGAGATAAGATAGCCTTTCTAAGTGATCAGTGCAAAGAAATAGAGGAAAACAATAGAATGAGAAAAGCTAGAAATCTTTTCAAGAAAATTAGATATACCAAAGGAATATTTCATGTAAAGATGGGCATAATAAAGAACAGAAACGGTCTGGACCTAACAGAGGCAGAAGATATTAAGGAGAGGTGGCAAGAATACACAGAAGAAGTATACAAAAAAGACTTTCATGACCCAAATAACCATGATGGTGTGATCTCTCACCTAGAGTCAACTTCCTGGAATGTGAATTCAAGTGGTCATTAGGAAGCGTCATACTAGCAAAGCTAATGGAGATGAAGGAATTCCAGCTGAGCTATTTCAAATCCTAAAAGATGATACTGTGAAGGTGCTTCATTCAATATGCGAGCAAATTTTGAAAACTCAGCAGTGGCCATAGGACTGGGAAAGGTCAGTTTTCATTCCAATCCCAAAGAAAGGCAATGCCAAAGAATGTTCCAACTACCACACAATTGCACTCATCTGACATGCTAGCAAAGTAATGCTCAAAATTTTCCAAGTGAGGCTTCGACAGTATGTGAAAGTGAGAACTTCCAGATATTCAATCTGGATTCAGAAAGGCAGAGGAAACAGAAATCAATTTGGCAACACCCACTGGATCATGGGAAAAGCAAGAGAGTTCTAGGAACTCTCTATTTCTGCTTTATTGACTATGCCAAAGGCTTTGACTATGTAGATCACAGCAAACTGTGGAAAATTCTTCAAGAGATGGGAATACCAGACCACCTGATCTGTCTTCTAAGAAATATGTATGCAGGTCAAGAAGCAGCAGTTAGAACCAGTCATGAAACAACAGACTGGTTCCAAACTGGGAAGGAGTGCATCAAGGCTGTATATTGTCACCCTGCTTATTTAACTTATATACAGAGTACAATATGTGAAATGTTGGTCTGGATGAAGCACAAGCTGGAATCAAGATTTCAGGGGGAAATATCAATAACCTCAGATTTGCAGATGACACCACCCTTATGACAGAAAGCAAAGAGGAGCTAAAGAGCCTCCTGATGAAGGTAAAAGAGGAGAGTAAAAAAGCTGGCTTAAAACTCAACATTCAAGAACAAAGATCATGGCATCCAGTCCCATCACTTTATGGTACATAGATGGGGAATCAATGGAAACAGTGACAGACTTTATTTTCTTGGACTCCAAAATCACTGCAGATGGTGACTGCAGCCATGAAATTAAAAGACAAAACTAGGCAGCATATTAAAAAGCAGAGACATCACTTTCTGACAAAAATTCCATCTAGTCAAAGCTGTGATTTTTCCAGTAGTCATGTATGGATGTGAGAGTTGGACCATAAAGAAAGCTGAGTGCCAAAGAATTGATGCTTTTGAACTGTGGTGTTAGAGAATTCCTGAGAGTCCCTTGGACACCAAGAAGATCAAACCAGTCAATCCTAAAGGAGATCAGTCCTGAATGTTCATTGGAAGGACTGATGCTGAAGCTGAAGGTCCAATACTTTGGCCATATGATATGAACAGCTGACTCACTGGAAAAGGCCCTGATGCTGCGTAAGACTGAAGGCAGGAAGAGAAAGGGACAACAGAGGGTGAGATGGTTGGATGGCATCACTGACTTGATGGACATGTGTTTGAACAATTTCCAGGAGTTGGTGATGGACAGGGAAGCCTGGCATGCTGCAGTCCATGGGATCACAAAGGGTCAGATACAACTGAGTGACTGAACTGATGTGAACTGAAGTACTTTTTTAGACAAATATAGCTAGCCCACAAACATCCTTATTAAAGGCTCTCCTGAAGGATAAATTTCATGTGAAAGGAAAGTGGTCATAGATGGAAGGCCTGGGACAAAGAGAGGAACAGGAAGCAGTATTTGGGTGGGAGCAAATTCCTGGTGGCTCAGTAGGACAGAATTCACCTGCCAATGCAGAAGATACCTGTTTGATTCCTGGGTCAGGAAGATCCTCTGGAGAAGGAAATAGCAACCCACCCTAGTATTGTTGCTGGGGAAATCCCATGGACAGAGGAGCCTGGAGTGCTACCATCCATGGGGTTGCATAAGAGTTGGACACAACTTTGAGACTAAACAACAACAGCAACTAGCAAACACTGACTATATGAAAATAAGGATTGGGATGGGGAATCAAAGTAAAATATTCTAGGTTCTTGTAATTTTGGGTAATATGGCATCAGTTCAGTTCAGTTCAGTCGCTCAGTTGTGTCCGACTCTTGGTGCAACCCCATGAATCACAGCACGCCAGGCCTCACTGTCCATCGCTGACTCAGTATTAGTCAAATTTGGATTTACATAATTTTATTATATAAATTATTTACTTATGTAATTTGCACCTGCATGTTAAAATTGCTAAAGTAACTATGAAAGAGCAAATGCAGATCATGTAGATGTCACTTCCAAACAAATGGGGCAAATAGAATGAGAAAAAGAGACTTAATAACCCAGAATAGAAGAAAATCTTAGAAAAGAAGTATAAAATAGCAGAGAAATAGAAAATATACCATAAAAATGGTAGAAATATAAAAATCTAATTGTGACATTAATTGTTATAAATATAAATAAGACAAACTCTCCAATCAAAAAACAAAGGTTTCATACTGGATTAAAAATTAAGTTGAATGCTACTTATAAAAGATATACTTAAAACGTAAGGACATTGGAAAATGGAAAAAAATAAAGGAGAGAAAATGATACCTCAGGCAAATTCTAATGAAAATAAATCTGAGATTGATATGTTAATTTCAGATGGAAACCTTGCTAGAGATATGTAGATGTATCATATGATAAAAATTCAAATTGCTCAGAAGACATTACATTTCAAAAATGTACTATATCTTTATAAGTTACACATCAAAATAGGGGAGCTGTTAGGTAAAGTAGATAGATCAGATCTATCATAGCACTTGGAAGTTTATCGTACTTGTCTCAGTAACTGATGAAAGAGCGAGAGGTTATATTAGTAAGGTTATGAAAAGCTTGAACAACACAGTTTATGAATTTAATTTAATGGGCATATGTAGACCACTGCAGCCAACATCTGCAGAGCACAGTTCTTTCAAGGGCACATGACACATGTGTGATCATCATCCATTTACTAAACCATGCAACAGATCTCAGCCAATCTCAAGGGGTCATTAGTATACAGACCACATCTTCTGACCACAATGCAATTACGTTATAAAACAATAACAACAACAACAACAACAAAACAAGAAAAAGGCAGTATGTTTCGAAAGGAAGAAATATACATCCAAGTAAGTCATTTGTCAAAGGGGAAATCACAAAGTATTTAGAATTGCATGACAATAATAGTTTATATATCCAAACTATGGGATATAGCTAATGAAGTACTTTAAAAGAAATTTTTAGACTTAAATACATATGAGAAAAGCTCAAAATCAATAAGCTAAGTTCTGGTTTTAGAAGTCAGAAAAGCAGAGCAGTATAACCTCACCTCCCCCAAAAAACATAGAAGAAAAGAAGTAATAAAGATAAAGGTAGACATGAATAGAATGGAAAACAAACACACAGTAGAGAAAATCAACAAAGTCAACAGTTGATTGTTTGAAAGCATTAATAGTATAGTGTCTCTGGAAGGATTAACTCGTAAACAGGAAGAAGGCAAATGAAATTAGGAACAAAAGAGGGGACTTTACAAATGCTGTAGAGATAAAAAGATGGCTCCCTTCGGGATATCCCTTATGAGATGGCCACATAAAGGTAATTCGACATTCAGTGTTTAATAGTCATTGTGTTAAATGCAGTATCTCCAGTGGGAGATGTTGCTGGGAAAATGATGAGTGAACCCAAATGGGGAGAGAGTAGCCAGTGCAGTTGGGTTATCTAAGATTCCGGAAGACCTAAAGTGGATCTGCAACGTGTCTGTGACATATGTTTGAAAGCTTGCTGAGAAGCAGTCAGGATGGCGTGAGCAGTAGGTATAGTGATAAGCCTGGGAAATCAGGTTAGATGGGGAACTTGAAGAGACTCTTGGATGGGGGTGAAAGGGCTGGGCATGGAAGGGGTAAAGCATGAAAAGGACGGGTACAAGGTTGCAATTCAGACTGCTGTCTAGAGCTCGGGAGATCTTGAGCTCTTCTTGCTAGCTCTCTGACCTGGGACCTCGGCTCTCAGTGGGAGCTGACTGTCTTCTTGGTATTTCTTTTTGGAGCACCACCCATGTTATGTCAAAGCTCACAGGGAAAGCCTCTGAATCTGGGAACATAAATATTCTCACTCCCAAACATGGTGAAAACCTAAATGACCCACTGCTCAATTTCAGCCTTCAAAATAATTCCTTGACTGATGGACTTCCCTGGTAGTCCAGTGGTTAAGAATCTGCTTTCCAGTGGAGGAGACACAGGTTCAATCCCTGGTGGGGAACTAAGATCCCACATGTTACAGGGCAACTAAGACTGCACGCCACAACTAAGACCCAGCATAGCCAGAAAAAACAAAAAAAATTCCACGACTATGTTTACTTCCTTTCTTTATTCTGCTCATTCTCATATCTGTTTTTCTCCTCCCCCTTTCCAAACCTCCTCCCTCCCTCTCCCTTCCTTCCTCCCTTCCTTCTGGCCTCACACTTTCCCTCATATGCCAAACATTGCTGAGTTCTCACTGTGGTGTAGACCAGGGATCAACAGACTTTTTCTGTAAAAGGCCAGGTAGTAAATATTTTAGGCTTTGGAGGCCATATGGTCTCTGTCACAACTACTCAACTCTGAGTTGTATTGTGAAAGCAGCCATAGACAATACATAAACAAATGGGCGTGTCTGTGTTCCAGTAAAATTTATAGACACTGAAATTTGAATTTCATGTCATTTTCACAGGTCACAAACCATTATTCTTCCTTTCATTCTTTCCAACCACTTAAAACTATAAACTACATTCTTAGATCATGGGCTCTACAAACAGGCAGTGGGCCTGAGGGCCGTAGTTTACTGACCCCTAATGTAGGATTCTAGAAAAAATAGTCTAAAGGCCAGCCCTGCATTCTTGCATCTCTGTTGCTATGGAACGAGTCTGTGATACCCTTGAGTGCAGTGACTGGTACCCAACAGTGTGAGGACAGGTTAGAAATAAGTGGCAGGAGTCGTGAGGAGAAAGGGAGACTGCCCCCGGAGAAGGTAACATTTGTCCTGCCCCTTGAAGGATGGGTGGGTTTAGATGGTTTATAATTAGACCACCTCCCAATTCTCCAATTCTCTTCATTTTTGAACTTGAAACCTCAGTCACGACCCCTCTCTCCTGACTTGGAAAATCACTGGACTTTCTCAGTAGGCATAGATTCAGCTATAACCCAGATTCCTCCCTCTCGGATGTCCCTCCTTACCTGTGATATGGAATCCTTGAGGGATGTATGTGAGAGAGCTGTGCTATTGAGGGTCTGAAATCCAGCTGAGTTCTGCCCTCACAGAACTTGGCTCACGTGAGCAGTTCTCAGAGCCAGGGTTTCTGTGTAGAAGAGTAGGCACCTGCTTCCAGTTTCTTGTCAAGACCTCATCTAAGGAATCCATTTAGATGGCCCCATTTGGACCCGTCTCAGTCCTTTACACTGGACATGACCCAGCCAGAGTACCAAAAAGCAGGCTCTGCTTTTTCAGCATCAGTTTTCCACTTCCTTTCCCTCCTTCCCTCTTTGCCTTCTCTTCTTCCTTTAAACCTTCGCAAAAGGCCAGGGTACTGAAATATGAATTGATTGTGCAAAACAAACTAAAATCTACCCGGGGCAATATACAGATTTTTCATTTATCTCCCTCAACATCTTTCAGTCCTTGAGTGTGTATTTAAAGGACAGGAGTCCTAATTTATCACAGGGATCATAAGAGAGGCTGTGGCTTCTATCTTTGAAGTTCTAATGATTAGATGGCATTGTTATTTACAGCTGGGGCCCAAGGGCTGGGACAGCCCTAAGAAGGAGCCTGGCTCCTGCTGGCATTTTTTATGATGAGAGAGTGGCTCTTTACTTCATGTCCCAGTACCATCATGTAGTAAAAAGAACACTGAACTTGAACATTTAGAACTGGATTAAGATTCCAGCTTGATTACCTACTATGATTATTACCTTGGGAAAATTACTTAACCTCTTAGAAAGTCCAGTACAGCTACCTCTTCTTTAAAATAGAGATAGCCATTTTTAATTCATGAGTTCTTAAGAGGGCACTGTGAGATAACAGATGCAAAAGTGCCTTGCAAAGTATGAAGTTGGGGAACCCTTCTAGAATGATCGTCAGACTACCCAAGACTCTTCTAAGCTCCCAAGGCCCTTACTAAAGAAGGAGATGAGTGTCAAAGAGAGCAAAATTATTCCTTGAACTGGTATAAGACTCTGCTTAACAATTAACAATTTCCCACTTTCCTGTTTCTTTCAGTGGCTCTTTTCTTAATCCAATAAATGTCTCCTTTCTCCGGATACCTCACAACTGTTTGTCTCTAAGGCCTGTGACATGGTCCACAACATGGTACCCCCAAATATGGTGACTTGGCAAGTAGAATATTTTAAAGTAAAAGAATTTGAAAATGACAGGTGCAGAATGGACTCCCTGACCTCCCCCTTCCTCCCTGAGGCAGGTGAAGAGATCACTGTGTGAGGGGTGCCCTTCCTGTAGCACCCTATCTCTGAAGACAGAGAATATAGGGACACCACAAGGAGTCCAAACAGATAAGACTTGTTTCGTTAGTTTTCTACCCGTAAGTCATACCCCTTTATCCTATCACATTTTCCCGTGACTTTCCACTCTTCATCAAGCCTCGTATAAAATTGCTCAGGCTTAACTGCTTTAGTTAAGCATTACCTACTTTAGTTATGAAGACTTCTATGTCATGTGAAATTTCTTTTAAATCGGTATGCTTTTCCCCCTCTAACTGGTCTTTGTCAGTGTAATTTCCTTCCTAAGAGGATCAAGGAAAAGTTTTTACTTCCTTTAAAGTTGTTTATCAATTTGTTCTCATACCCCCTTCCCTATTTGACTGTGGCTCTGCTGGAAATTTGACTCTGCTAGAAATTTGGCTCTGCTTTTAAGGGCATCTTTTTCCAAGAACAGTCCTACAACTTCAGCCTCTAGACAGAAAAGGATTGCTACTCCGAGTTGCACTCTTTGGAATGCAATCACAGAATTTCTTGTTGTTATGTATTTCTTGGGTGACTGTATGTGCAGAGCCTAAATGCTTTGAAATCAAGTCACTCAATGCCTAGGGAGTCCTGGGTCCACAGTTAGTAATTGATAGTTGTTTAATGAAAAGTAAGTTAGACCATGTAGATCACCTGATTTTGAGGTTTTCCCCAGGTGTGTGGAGGTCTCCTGGGTTCTGCTTTTGTTCTCTGTGAGGCTGGTCTCCAGGAATTGTTAGCAGAGCCTTAGCATGTTTAAGTTGTTGTTTAGCTCTTTCCGTAACCACCTGAACCACATGCATGGTGCCCAAGAGAAATCAGGTCTGAATGAAGGCTGCCAGTGTGGTTCCTTGTCCCCACCCTGGAGCTGACCAGCAGTACCCACCTTCAGATACTTTCACAGGCACTGAGGTCCTTTAAGGCCTCTTAGATTAAGTGCTGTTGCTGAGTAATTTGGGGTGTTGAATAAAGTGGGTCCTTTGTACAGAGAGACAGGACTATTTTACCTATTTTGGTGCTGAAATAATATTAAAACTCAGGGCACTATCAGCTTAACTACTAGGGGGAAGGAGAAGGGTATTCACAAATATTTGATTTCTCTTCTTGGAGGAAACTGATTTTTTGGCTGTTCTCCTTGGACTAGAATGTCTTAGAGTCAGTTCCTTCTGAGACAGGCCTCTGTTGCTGTGGGAGCAGAAGAAAACTTTGGTCTGTCCTCCTGGAGAAGGTGAGAGGGTCCAGTCACTCACCAGCACTCTCAGACAGTGGCTGATTGCCTGTTTAATGTTCACAAGTGCCTGAATCATTACATGAACAAAGTCTTTTTCATCTGCCAGTGGCTCTCAAGGCTGGCTCTACATCAGAATCACCTGGGAGAGCTTTGGTGGAAACAGAGATGCCCATGCCCTACACCCCGGAGAGTCTGACTTCATTAGTCTGGGGTGGCATGGACACTGGTGCTTCTTTTAAAAAAAAGCTCCCCAGATGACTTTAAATTACAGTTAGGGATGGAAACTCCTGCTGTACAGAAGGGGACAGCAAAGATTTTCTGTCAAGGGTCAGATAGTAAATATTTTAGGTTTTGCAGGCCACACAATTCTGTGACAATCACTCAGCTCGGTCATGGCAGCACCAAAACAGCCATCAGTGGGTATAGCTGTGTTCCAATAAAACTTTATTTTCCAAAACAAGCAGAGGACAAGATTTGGCCAGCTGACTGTAATTTTCTAACTCCTGCTCTAGTCTAGACTATTGCATTTATGAAGACGAGGCACTGTGCTTTATGAAGTTCAACTCTGGGTCCCTGGCAAAGTGACCTGGCATGCAATAGACACTCCATAAATACTTATTAAGTTAAATTGAATTTAGTGAGTTTATTGTACTCATGGTGTAATACCTGAGAAGGGGATAGAGTGGCTAGCCTTGGGAACAGATTATAGCATTTGGGGTAGAAAATGTTTATGGCTTAATGCTTTGGGACAATTCATGTAAAAACCTGTTTAACTTTATTAAAACTTTATTGAACTCTTTAGTGAAACTTTTCAAAATAGATTGATATTAAGTTGTGTGTTTGTGTGGCAGTGGGGAGACAGAGGAAATTTTCCAAAGTTTTTATTTGCCTATGCTTATTAAATATATGTGTGTGTGTTCAGTCGTGTCCGACTCTTTGCAGCCGTATGGACTGTAGTCTGCCAGGCTCCTCTGTCCATGAGATTTTCTGGGTAAGAATACTAGAGTGGGTTGCCATTTCCTGCTCCAGGGGATCTTTCTGACCAGGGATTGAACCTCCCTCTTGTGTTTCCTGCATTGGCAGGAAGATTCTTTACCTCTGCACCACCTGGGAAGGCAACATAAAATATATATAGCAACCAAGAGAACACCCATACCTGGTCAATCAATGACTCAGTTTATGAAAAATCTGTTAAGTCAGTTGTCTGAACTGCCCAGCCAGTTCAATCAAACTGATGCCATAGTAACCATGTGTAAGCACAATCTCTGTATTTCGATGTTGACAATACACTGGTTAGAAGAAATATGTGTGGCTCCTTAAGTTTTTGCTTTGGTGGACATGAGAAGCAGGTATTAGCTACAAAATGCCTGCATTCAGTTGGCGAGGTACTCGGTAAGAAGTGGAGGCTCACAGCCATTGCATCATGGCCTCAGATGTGACCAAATGTCCCCAGGGATGAGGACACAGAGACAATCACCAGAGAGAAGTTTAAAAAACAAAACAGAATGCACTGGAAATTCCTACAAAGAAATTACTCTTGTATATAGATGCCTAGAAAACAAGGCCAAGCATCCATTTTTTCTTTTCCTCTTTGGTCAAATGCATCAGTCTTGGTTTTAACCCAAGTCTATACATCAGTGGCAATACAGAGACATCATTTATGTGACTTGGCTCCTCCTGATAGGAGCTTAGGATTCCTAAATTCTGATGGCCTGGTTGTGGAAAGGGGACTGTATGTGTATGTGAATGATGACATCAGCACCCTGGGGCTCAGTCTTTGGAAGGAGGAGGTAATACCCAGGAACATCGAATTCACTGGGACTGGCACACGCAGAATATTTCATCTAAAACTTTTCCTCGACTGTGGTTGGAGACTTTGTACATGGGATAATCTGTGGGCTCAAAGTGTCTCTGGAAAGAGCCTCCTGCGAGGGGGCCCTGGTGTAGACAAACCACAGAGAAGAGGAAGGGGTTATAAGCAGTGAGTTCTGCACATTATGTGAGCACAGTAATCTGTTATTAGTGCAAAGCTTATTGAAAGTAGAGGGTGTGTATCTCTGGCCAAGCAGCAGGGAGAGGATGTTAAAGTTTTGGTGGAAAACTAAAATTGCTCAGGAAAATCTCAATTGCTCAGGAGAATGTTCCTTTCTCCACGTGTGCCTTTTAAATTGAATTTCCTTTTAGGCAATACGTTGTTCTTTTACCCAGGACAGAACCTGGAGGGGTCTGAGTCTTTAAGCTCCTGATATTTCTTTGCATGATTGTTAACGGGAGTCCCTTGGGAAGCATGCTTTTCCATGCATGTATCCTGTATTGTCTTTTCTTTTTCCTCCTCCTCCCACCCCTTCTCCTTACTGCAGAGGTAGCAATCCTCCTGCTATTAGCAAGATGTCTATTATAGTGTCATTAAAAAAGCCATAGTCAGTGCAAGGAATGACTCATGTCATGGAGGACTTAATAATTCACTGTAATAAAAGTTTAAAGTTTTATGATAAACCACTCTCAAGGGAGTTAAATATAATCCTTAGCAGGTCACACACTGACTACAAAGCTTACATTTGTAATGGTAATTTGAATTTACTACATTGCCTTTAGTTTTTAAGCGTTTGTGTGTCATTAGACCTTATAAATTGATTTATATATTTCAACTCCAGTATAATTCTGCATAAAGGTACAATAAATTTTATGGATTGGAGATATGGCATCTAAAACATTTTAATAAAATTATTGTTCTAAATTCACTTAACTGGCATTGATGAAAAGCTGAAGCAAAGATGCCAACATTTCAGAACTTTCATGAACTGGATGAGGTGGGAGTGGCAGCTGCAGGTGGGGGTTGCTGGGTGTAATTCCTTATGGCCGCCTCCTTGCTTTGCCAGCAGAGAGAGACCTCTGGGGCCATTCTTGAAAGGGTGCCCACTACCATGCAGCCTGCCGTGTGTGGGGACTTCAAAGCTCTGGGTAATGCACTGCTGATGAGTTTGCAGGAGAGGGGAGCCAATTGCATCCATCAGAAGGACCTTTCTGTTATTTGTGGAACTAAATGGAATTCTGGCTTTTCAAGGAAAGGAAAGGAAGCTTGTCTAAGCCAGCAGTGTTTACCTACTCACCATTGAGGGCAGATCACCTGGTCCTTAATTTATTTTCTCCTCCAATTTCTAAAAGAATATGTTAAAAAAAGCACCCCTCCCCGCCCCCCGCCAAAACACACACACACACACACACACACACACACACACACACACAAAACCCAATCTCCTTTAGAGTGAAATGCTAGGGGGCTGCTGGATCCCCCTTGGGGTTTGCTTGGCTGCCCTGGCCCCTGGCTTCCCAGGCCTTTGGCCTCACTGGCCATACTTTTGAGGAATGTATCTCAGCCACATTCTCCCTTTCCCTTTATTAGAAAAATACAGGTCAAATAAACCGGATTATGAAAAGTGAAAACCAAAACCTACAAAAACAGAACCCTTGTTTGTTTCACGGGCTTGGATCCAAATGGCACCAGGCAAGCTCCTGAAAGCAGAGGAGGGAACCGCCCCTCCCCACCCCCCTCCCACCCTTGCCCCCAGATCCTCCTATTAACTTTTCACTTCTCCTCATTGGTCTTATTTCAGCTCGCCCGTCAGGAGTGAGTTGTGATTAATGATATTTTCCTTCTGACTTTGCAGATTCAGGGGCGATCACTCACTGGCTCCTCTCCTGTGAGAACTGTTTACATTTGGCACTGTGCTTTTAAGTCACTGAAAGCGGTGCTGAATTTGGCTAAAAATATTTGATAAACTATACTGTCTGTTTTAAGGCTTTAAATAATTATCCAACTTGTTTTTTCTTTTTGCATACAGCTTCCCTCAGTGCAGATCTTCAGAACCTTTTGTCTAATGCTATGTATAGGCCTTCCCATAATGAAACTTAAAGAGGTCTTGGCTGGCACTGGTGGCCAGTTCTTTTCATATTCCCTGTGCCACTTGCACATTAGAAAAGCTTTATCCCCTCGTTGGGGGCAGGATATTTTTTGTTAGAAAAGCAGCGAGGTAAACCTCCGGGGGCCCTCAGGACTCAGTGGGTGTGTCACTGTTAAATGACCCTGCCAGCTGGACAGGTTGAGGTACAATTTACTGGAAATATATTAAAAGTGTATTGGGAAATGATTCTTAAAAATGTTCCCACTGCTGGTGTGATACAGATTAGAACCCCAGTGTGCAATGGAGAAAAATTAAATTGTAACAAGAAACCCCTGATGGTACAATGATGGCTTGTGGGTTGAATTCAAGGGACTAAAGGGAGAAAATTCAGCTTCCAATGATTTTGTATCTAGGGCCCAAGCCAGGTCTGCACAGGTCAGAGGACTGGGCAAGTGGGAATACTTTCCTCTGACAACTGACGTCTGTGTGCATTTTCCAGGTAGTCAGGTTGTCAGCCTCTGCATTCTCCTCTCTCTCCACACCCGTCTCCTTAGTACATCCCCGGAGAGTCAGAGCTGGGACCTTATGCAGCCTTATGCAGCCTTATGCATAGACACATTTAGCAGCTACTTGTATGGTATGATTTATGCAGCAGGAAAAAATTTCTGGCTGGAATGGCTACCATTCAACTTGTTCTTTCTCCCAAAGCAAAGACTCTCCAGAAATCTCTATTTAAAATGCAAATGGACCAGAGAAAGGGAGTAGACATTTATCAGTCATCAACACCATGGTGAGAATTAGTGTCAACAGAGTTTAGCAGGCTGATCAGGACCTAAAAGAGGGCATACCACAGAAGAATTTAGTTGAGGAGGAAGAATTTGCTTAAGGTAGGCAAGGCAGAGTGGTACACTGCAAAGAGAGCCTGGGGTCGTCATGAAAGGTGGAAAGACTGTGGGGAGTGGCATGGGGGAAGGACCAAGAGTGGAGAGACTACAGAAAGGAAATGTAGCAGACCCATCAAGGTGAATTTGACCTACCTTGGACTTTGCCTTAGAATTGTCCTTCAGATGACATGAGCAGTTCTACAAACTTGTCACTTAGAGTTTTGTCCTAGAAATCTCATCTTGTATCTCTGAAATTTTCTTGGTCCATTAGGAGATGACCTTATGCACAGTGAACTCTAAATTTACAAAAATATTAAACATATATGATAAATAGAAAAATATGCAAAGTGCTTTCACATATGCCCCTTTGATTATTTTCATAATCAGCCTGGCACACAGTGGATGCTTAATAAATATTTACTCAGAAGAACTGAATATGTAGAACTGGTGTTATTACCAGTCCCATTTTATGGATGAAGAAATTGAACCTCAGAGGGGTTGAGTTGCCCAAGATCAGGCAGCTAATCAGTGCCAAAGCCTCTTTCATTCTTAGAACCCCCCACCACCTGCCTTTCATCAGGCCTAGAGGCCCCCTTGCAATACCCTATTTTGGCTTGTCTTCTTTAGCTAGGTCAAAAGCAGTGCTTTCAACTTTTGTAGTTCTGATTCCCAAGGCCAGCTTTTCTTCCTTGCCTTTGTATGAGAATAGGATTGAGCAAGGCTCTGTATGCTTCATCCTATTAAACCAGGGCCATGTAGAGAAATTGAGTGTAATCTACAAGGCATGTCCTTGACCCTTTAATTACAATTTGCTGTACTTCTAGGTCCTCAGTTGCCCAACCAGATAGACCTTTCCATCCAACTTGAGGCCTTGAACATTTTAATTGAAAATAACTCAGATGTCTAAAACTAGGATTGGTGGCCCATATTCTTACACCATGTATGATAAGGCATGTTCATTAGGAGCACTGTTTGAACCAAGAATTGGGTCCCCAAGAGCCAACATCTAACAGCTAAGTGACCCAAAAGTGGTGCATTTGGAGTGGAGAGGGCTGATGGAGAAAATGCCCTTGATATTCTTGAGGGGCAACTTAATGCCAGAAGCCAGAGTGCTAGATGGTAAAAACAAGTCCAGAGTGACATGATAGAGAGGCAAGAGGCATGGGGTGATTGTCTCAAGACACTGATGAGTGCTTGCATAATCAGTTGACTGTGGATAGTGTTTGGAGATTCAAGTTGGTTTAATGGTAGGGAGCAGAGATACCTAAACCATAAGCAGGCTGCCTGACCTAGACCACAAAAATTTGTTTCTGTCATTTTATCTCACTCACTGCCCCTACCCCCCAACTCAATTTGGGCCTTAGCTGTTCTCTCTGAGAAATGAAACTCACTCTTTCCAGACCCCAGAGTAATTCAGTGACTCTTTGAATGGCATTCTGTATGTTTTTCTCTCCTTTTTTATTGTGGGCTCAGTTTGATTCCAAAACATTCACAGATAATTCTCAGATACTCTAGCTGAGTCATAAAGATGATAATACTTCTTAGGCTTACACTTTTAAAACTAAATTGTGGCTTAATTATTCCATTCTATGTCTCTTGAAGTATTACAAATCAGATTGTCTTTCTTCCTTTTTCCCACTCCTTTGTGTATGTGTGTGTGTGTGTGTGTGTAGGTATGTCTGCAATATGTAACAATTAAACGTGCATAGAAGAACAAAGCGTGTGACCCTTAGGCCTGCACCATCCCCCAGTTGGAGCTATTAGCCAGTTACATGCACAATTAACCAGCTGATTCTTAGATTGAAGGCTGAGGGAGCTAATTACAGGTACAAAAATTTCACCCAGATAAGAAGAGGTTGTTCTAGAAATTTAGTCTTCATACCTCCTTCTTCAGGGTGACTGGATAGTGCGTGTGGGTCTGTGTGTATGTATATGTTTCTTTTAGGTTGACCCATCTTCCTGGTTTGCTTTCATCACAATTGCTTAATGACATCCAGTGAAATCCCCTATTTATGATGTTTTAAATAGAACCTACCAAATCACATTCCATTCAAATTCTGGCACAAAGATCTATTGCAGGCTCTTTACGTGTTGTGAATTTTCTGTTACATCTAGAATCCTGCAATAATCTGTTGGAAAATATGAGTGATGTATATGCGTGTTATATATGTTGAATATCTTATTAAGAAGTACCTTTAGGAAGGGAATTCCTATTTATTGATAGCTTACCTGTACCAAGCAACATCATGCATTATCTTCTCAATAACCCTATGAGGTTGGTAGATTATTCCCATTTAATACATGAGGTTACTGAGGTCATACAAAGTGTGGTAACCTGCCATACAACTTGTCTTAGGTGAATTTGCCAAATGCTAGCTCTTTTCATTACTCAACTTGATAGAGTTCTGTGAATTGGATGAACTCCATTCTTATATCTCTGTGTAGCTATGAAATGCTATAGTTCTAAATGATTCTCTTTACAATGTCTCTGGAATTAGAGCTAGTGGAAGTAAGACTAAGCATATCATCTCAGACTGCATAGGTTAAGCAGACCATCTAGACTTCAACTTCAGACTATTCATATGATTTATGGTGATGCTGAGGAAGCATCTTTGGTACATTGTCCTCTGTACTTCTGTGACACCTTTCATATCCATTTCTCTGGCATTCCTGCCTCATTCTTTCCCCTGGATGTCTTGGGATTTTTCCATTCTCCAGGGATATCCCCACCCAGCTCTGTCCTCCGGAGATGGGATTCCATGATTTGCAACTTCCCTTCCCACTTTCAGCAAAAGCCCATCTCCCATGTTCCTGCCCCTAGGCTATGCTCTGTGCTTTCTGGCTTGTTAATAAAATAATTCCACAAGAACATGGAGATTGTTAGATGCTAATAGAATTAATACATTATGATGTAGCCACTATCTTACACTATCAAGTTTCCTCTTGGAAAAATGAAGGGGCAAGTATGAAGATGCTCTAAGATCCCATCTTTTTCAATTTCATTTTAAACATATGATCCATGAACCTCCACACATTATTCTTACATTTTGACAAGGGCCTTCTGTACATAATGGATCTTAATTAAAAGAACACCCTTCCCTCTTCTGCCCCTTAAATAGAATGCCCCAGGTTTATTAATGCTTGGCCATCTCTCCTCTCATGGAGGGTCCCTATGACTCCACATTTATGCTAATCACTCCTAAATCCACATTTCCAGTCTCCCTCTGACCTTGAGTTCCTGTCTCTATGTTGCTATTTGTTGGCCATTTCCATTTGGGTTTTCCAAAGTTCTCCAAAATTCACTAAATACAAAATAAAATCATCATTTTTATACCCTTCCAAGCTGCTCTTCTTTCCTTATAGACCATTCATGAGTAATACCACTCTGTTTGTCACCCATTGGGGAAATTTGCTAATAGTCCTACATTCTTCTCTTTCCTCACCTCCTACCACCACTCCAGGCAGTCCAACCTGTTCACTCTTCATCTTATACTCTGTCATCCATCCAATGTCCTTAACTCCCCAGAATAGCCCTCATCTGTTTTTTTAGACATTGAAAGGTTGTTGTTGAACCCATGAAAAGTTCTTGGCCTCCAGAGGAGAGGAATTCAATCCCGGGCCAGAGATGAGGCTTGATCGCTCAGAGCTTTTGTACAATAGAGTTTATTAAAGTATAAAGTATAAAGTTTATTAAAGTATAAAAGAGATAGAGAAAGCTTCTGACATAGACATCAGAAGGGGGCAGAAAGAGTACCCCCTTGCTAGTGTTAGCAATGGAGTTATATACTCTCCAATGAATCCAAAGAAGGGCTGGAAGTTGTAAAGACCTCATCAGACCTACTCCCATAATTTATATTTTAAGATAACAGGATTAGCCAGAAGGTTTAATACAGAGACTGTCCTCAGGCAGGATACATTATTGTTACATAATCCTAAGGAATGTAGAGGAAAAAAATTTGTCCTTTCTTCCTCCTTGAGAATTCCAGACCCCTCTCTCCTTGGGGACCCCTAGACTTCTTATCAACCTGCCTAGGAAATGGCTCTCTCAAAATCATTGCAGTGACCTTGAGCAGGCTTTCCATCATCTAGTACTATTTTATGCCAAGTCTTCCTGTTATGATTACACCACAGGATCAGTGGGAGAAGCAAATAAGATAAGGAACATGGACATGTTTTATAAAATTTAAAGAATTCTACTAGTGTGCTCTGTTATTTTTTGCTTTCTGGAAAGACAGATTGCTGATTCTGGCTTCTGCATCTTTGTGCTGCTTCCTGTGTCTCCAGTGTTCCCCTTGTTTCCCTCTTCCTTTTAAAGTAATATCCTTTCCTTGAGGCTTAGCACAAGCTCACGTATTCCATAAGCACAATCTAACCATCCTCACCTTCTTTAACATCTTCTTTCTAAAATACCCGTGCCTTTGCTTCCACCCTTTGCTCTTTGTCAGTTACACCCTTGAACCTCCCATTTGATTTCCTGGTTCATGGTTTATTCTCCACCATCAGGTAGTAAGGTTGGTTGAAGGTAGGGACTATATCTTTATACTTCTCTAAAGCAAACTAGAAGATGCTCAAAAACAGTGGATGGATGGATGGACACTTCCCTGCCCTTCTATTTGTTTTGACCTGAAATTATAAATCTGGCACATGCGGTCTGTGTAAGAAGGATTCCTAAATCCCTTGGACACTGAGATCCAGTTATCTAAGCAAAGGAATGACAGCTGGATGCTGAAACCCTGATTCCTCTCAGGGCAGTGGGAATGAAGCTAGTGGAAATAACATGGGGCAATAAATTCGCAACACCTTGAACATCTAATGCTCTTCTTCCTTTCATGGTGTACCAGAAAGAGATTGCAGAGCCAGGTGAAAGAGGGGACAGTGTTCCAGGGGAGTCTGCAGGCCAGCGCTGGGGTGTGCAGGCATGTGCGCTTGCTGCTTTCTAACAAACACACAAAATGGGCAGTATGTAGCCCATTGTTTCCTCTGCCCAGGTAGTTAGGCGTGTTCAGTACTTCTTCAGCAAATGGGGTCGCTGTCCCCTTTTGCTTATCCAAATACACAATTGGACAATAAACGAAACCGTGGGAAATTCACAGTGCCAGAGGTCTTCATTCAGGCTGATTTTAAATGGACCTTGATGCATAGGATGAAAGAGCCATTAGCAGGGAAGGGTTTAAACTACATTAGGAGAGCAGAGAAAATTGTCCAACGTTTGGTCAGTCCTATGAGGTAAAAGGGAATATGGGGTGGGGGCGAGCTATTAGAGAAGGAAAGTTGTCTTCCCACAGTGGTGCTGAAGAGCAGGCATGGGCTGGAATAAAGTGCCAACGTGGATCTGGAAACAGTGCATAAATACCATAAATACGTGCAAAGTTCCCAGATGGTAGAACAGTTCTTTCTTCACCTCTAAAAACATTACAAATGCCTTTCCTCTTCCCTCTCCCTTCTCCCAACTATGCCTCCTCCTTCCTTTGATTCTGTCTATGGAACGTAAAGTATATTTGAGGTGCTTAAAGGAAGCCTTCAACTACTGTTTTACAAGTCAATACTAATTATTGTTTAGCACTGGATTATGGGCCGGATCATGGAATTAAAACGGAGCTGTTAGGACACCTTTGTACCTGGCAAAGAGTTAATGAGCACATGCTGGGTCCCTGTAGTAACTGCCAAGCTGGTTAACTATTTTATCAATGGCACAGGAACAAAATCTAATAAATCATTTTACTTTTATCTCAATGCTTCCTTCTTCATTAGCAAAATGAAAAAGCTTTAGTGCAATGGTTATCATATGGTGGGAAATTTTAAAAATATTGTTCAACTGGTTATCTACAGAGTGGGGTGGATGTGTATATTGGAGGAAGAAAAAAAATGACAAGCAAATCTGGGATCAGCAAAGCTACTGGATTAATAGCATAAACAGAGAAAGTGATTTGTCTCCTGAGACCCAGGGTGGTGACTGGCCTTCCTCACGACTGTGTGTTTGGTGGATTATAGATCAGAATTCAGACGGTGGTCAGCGTGTGTGCATGTGTGTATGTGTGGTGTGTGTGTGTTTAGTATGGCCGCCTACACTTCTAGAAATGGAAGGGCAGGGCTTCTGCCTCCAGGTCTAGTCACTTGGGATTTCTTGGTAAGGGCTGCATTGCTGGGACAATTTGGGAAAAGGGGAGGGAGTGAGGAAGAACAGGGGTGAGTTATGAACAATCTGTTCTGATGAGATGTCCAGCTGGGTTGGCAGCCAGACTTCCCAAAGCAACTCAATTCAGCAGATCTCTGAGCAACTAAATGGGCCTTCGTGGCTTTAGGGTCCTGCTGACTGGTGTGAGATTTGAACCAGTGACCTGTAAGTGAGAAATGCTATTTGCTATTGCCGGGTGCATGTGCTGTTTAGTTTGACCCTCTCACTGCCCCCCACAGGCTCCTCAAAATTAACATTTAGACATGTTCAGCACTGAAAATGGGGTACAGATGACTGTCTTCCTTACCCTGGTGATTAGATCTAAAGCTGATTTTTAAAAGCTTTGGAAATGGTTGGTGAAATATGTTATTTGTATAAATTCTACAAATTTTAACTTCCTTATGTGATAAAGTGAGGGGTGGGATAGGGTGGCATACTCTACATATAAGTCAGGGTATGTAAGGATAATGTATAGCTTAATAACAGATTCTATTTTTCTCCGTGTTAGGTGTTACTACTCACTTCAGTAATTTACAATACTGGCATTACTTTGTGAGAGTTAGGACTCCATTAAGATGTGTATCTTATGCAGCTGGTATTACATGTAGTATATATATATTTTTAAATTCTTAATCTTTAACCTCAGTATTACATAAAGGTGTGAGGGATCAATTATAGGTAAAAAGGGGGGAGATCTCAGAGGACTTGCAAACCTATTGGCAGTTTCTCCAAGATACAGTACCAGGTTTGTATATATTGGTATTTAGTTTTCCATGGCTCAGAAGAGGAGAAACTGTAATTGATTTTATTTTAAAGTAAGAGATGGGGCCAAAGGAGAGCTTTTGGTCTTCAGTTTTTGCTTTCAGCCCAAATAAATTAAGCATTCCTATCAGAGGTGTTTAATGGTGTGTTCTGGTTGTTTTTTTTTTTTTTTTTTTTTTAAATACAAGTGTGAATGAATGCCTCCGGCTAGGCAGACTCCACCTCTCAGAACCTCAGAGGCTGTGGGAATGACCCCTGCCCTTCCGACCCATCCTTAATTGGCCTATAGTCCAAGATGCAATTAAAACTAAGGGTCTGATTCATAAAATGTGAATATGCCATTTGAATGTGTGCAGGGGGATTCCTGTTCACAATGCTGGGATAGAAGCAGCAAGGACTTTATTTTTTTCCTCTAAGCCTACCTTTCATAAACTGACTTTTCTTTTCTCCTCTGGGCCTTAGATGACTTCCGTACCTTTTCCTGACAAATCTAAAGTCAGTTTCAGGGCCAAGATTAGGCTCATGTGTCTATGACATAGATGCATGTCATGATGGCCTGCTGACCTAGTATCCCTCTGCTCCCCTAAGCTGGATATTTTAATCATGATTTTTTTCATATCTATTCTTATTATTTAACAGAATATGGGAAGAAAACTCTAGAAACAGAGTTGAGCATTACTGTCTACAGAGACTGAAGCTAAGGCAAAGCTGTCAGAACTTGCCAGAGATAAGCTTCATAAATGAATTGGGAGAAGAAAAAGTACCCCTGAATTCCAAGATGTTTAATTACAATACCAGGGAAACCCTCATTTGCACAATTGCTATTTACACTTTCTCACAATGTATACACCTCTTACTCTCAGCCTTCCACCTCATACTATTAAGCCCCCAATATTGCTGATTTACTGAGTTTCTGAAATCTGTATAGAACTTCTAAGTTGAACGTGATTCTTGGGCAGCATTTCGTAAATTCTCTATTTTGCTTGTTTGTTTTAGAATGAGCCCCAAGAAACAGAGTATTTTGTAGGAGGTAGTAATTAGGGTGTAGAAATCGTGTATTTTTTTAGTTCAACCACAATTTCAAGCACAGGAGTCCATTTGAGATGTCTCTTAGACTAATGTCCAACCCTAAGAAAGAATTGTAATAATATGCCCTTGAGACTATTGTGCTAGCTGTCTGGGACACACTAAGTTGACAAATAATCACTTGATTCAGTTCTTGTGTTTGCTTTGTCTAATAAACAGTAGTCTATCCTTTATTATTTCCTGCAATTTGTATTATACTTGCTATTCACAAAGTTTCTATTTATTTTCCATAATACTGCTATCAGCCTTGTTATCCTGGACTCTTTTATTCAGCCTTTCAAATAGGGCAGAAGGTTATCTGGTACATTAGCCCATAGTTAAAGCCTGCATCTACACCACACCAAACAACCAGGCAGAAAGTGAAAAACTTCACTCCCTCTCCCAGATGGCCCCAGATGCATGGCATTGTGTAGACCGAAACAGCCAGATGGCTGAATGGATTTTTCACTTTCCATCTGGGTGCGTGACATGGTGGAGATGCAGCCAAAGTCTTGAGCCAAAAGAAAATGCCAGCCAAGGAGATGAGGTATTGCTACTTACCAGGCACCTAATTCCCACTGGGTGGTATTGTGACCTTGGTTTGATTTATTCTTTCAGAAGCAGGTCACTCCTATGGGAACAATGATTGTCGACATCTAGAAATAAAGAGGGATGCAGACAGATCCGAAGAGACTTGGAGGGGGATGTCTCCTTTGCTTTCTCGTGAGGACAGGTCTTTTACTGACTTGGTGGAAACAGTGATACCTGGGCATGGTCTTCTCCTTCTAGGTCTCTGGAGGCCAGCAAGCTGGAGTCACTACAAAACACCCGGTGACAACAAACACATCAAGGGACTTGCTGTCCATCATGGGTATCACTAAATCTCTTTGACCAGCCCTGGGCAGTGAATTACAACAGCATGGGATTGACTTACAGTTTATTTCTAGTAACAGGCAGTTACTGTGTCAAATTTGAAGCCATTCAGAAAGGCCTATAAAAATATATGACAAAGTAACAGCTACCTCTAGCTCCTTTTAGGCATGTTTATGAGTTTAAACTGTATTGAGCTTGTGTTAATAGAAATGAATACAGGGATTTCTTATGTCCTATTCCTTCCTTCTCTCCTTACCCTGTGATCAGCTCTTTTGTGACTGGGGATCGGGGGTTGGTCTCCAAGACCCTCAGAAAGTTTGAACTCCTAACCAGAGTTGCCATTCTGTTAGGAGGCAGCCTTACTGATGAACATGCAACTTGTATTTTTCTGGCACAGTTGAAATTCTTTTGTTGAGGAACAGGATAGTCAAATGACAGTCACAAAAGACAATCCAAGTTACCTTTCACCCTATCTTCACCCCAACACTGTTTGACACTTACTGAGAAACTAATTGCAGCCTGAGTGGGGCCACGGGACAAATGCTGTAATCCAAGCATAACGTGACACCAAATATAATAAGGTAACATATTGTTAAAAGTCAATATCCCAAGTCTAACAATACGGTGTCACAGACTCATAAGCGTGTAACCATATAATACATAATTGTCATCTGCAGAGAAAAGATCTAATTTTGATAATGCATATTGAGATTGGTTGTCTGAAAAATGCTTATGGCTCCAGAAGGTTTGACAGTCCCGAATATCACATAATAGCATGTAGCCAAGGAACATGGGATGAAGGGAAGAAAGAGAGACTCTATTCCAGAACGCAAGCACTCCCACTCACAGTTTTATTTTTAAGAACACGATTCTGCTCAGACAATGAGCAAGTTTATGTGAAGGGTGGTTTGTGCCTGGGTTTCCATATCTGGAATCTGTGTGTGTGTGTGTGTGTGTTTACGTGTGTGTATGTGTAGGTTCCCGTTCATCCTCTGTGGTTTGAACTACAGGATTCTGCTTTGACAAGTATTCTAAAGTCTCTTACTTAAAAGGACTGATGTAGCTTTAAATTCCAAAGAAATTAAGCAAAATCAACAGACTCTTGAAACAGGCTGTCTCCTACCAATTTCCTAAATTTTAAGATAGCTGTGGTCATCATCCCTATTATAGTCTCACGTGTAGACTTTTTCTCCCTCAAACAGTTTTTAAATCAAAGATATGTCTTCCAACCTGTGGCAGCTAAGAGCTGAAGAAATCCTAGAGTAAAAAATATGCTAGGTATATTTGTTGGGCGTGTGTGAAGTCCCTAAGGTAGCAGAAGGCCTTTGACAAGTGTTTCATTTCAATTTTGTATGAACAAACCCTGTGGAGGAACTCTTTTTATTTTCATTTTATAGCGAGGAAGACCCATAGCAACTGAATTATACTGTAGGCCTTCTTTGCTCTGTATTTCAGGGTCTGTCTTTCTCTGAATGTGTCACCTCATGGCAGGATATGACGCAATGGGGTCCTTTGTTCCCATACCCATAACTTGGCTGGGGTCCACTGCTCTGGACTCACTGATCCTCAGATCCCATTATCACCTATAAACTTGGGCTCTTGTTGATCTGGATGCTCTTGTAACTAGAAGTTTTGTGCATCTTTCAAAACTCCTAGAGCATTGTTTTCATCTCTGTCTCATGATGTTCCTCTGAGGTTGCCCTGTCAATATGCATTTATGACCACACCTCAAGGCCCTTTATATTAATAGATGAAGGCTTCTCAAGGGCAGAGACATCAGGGTCATTTCCGAGGCCTTTCATCAATCATAACATCCAAGCATATAGTCGGTATATGGTGTGTGAACATTAAATTATGTGTGTAACAAGTATGTAGCATAAAAATTATATCAGTCCAGTACCATTTAAAGAGGGTGAGAGGAACTTTGAGGTCATCAGCCTTGCTTCTCAACAAGGTTGACTCTCAACATTGCTGACTTACTATGGCACTTCCCTCAGGAGACCCATTCATACATTTCTTCATCAGATTTTATTGTACATGGTTCTCTATTCATAGCATTGGGTCAGATGCCCTGGGGATATAGAGAGAAATAGGAAATAGAAGCTCTGTCTTTGAAGGGATCATAATCTAGTTGATAAGCTTACACAGTTGTAAATATTAGAGGAACCTGTTGGTATGTGAGGCCTATTTAAGGGGTTGAAATGGTTATTATTAAAATATCTATCATTCTATGCAGAGCACATTAATTGGTATGGGAGTTCAGGGAAGGGAACAATGTCAACACGGATGATTGGGAAGGCTTTTTTTTTTTTTTTAAGCGGGTTTTTGTGCATTTTGAAATGAGGAATTGCATAAGGAACTGACAGAAGAAAGTGAAGGTCATGTGCGGCACTTTTTTCCATTAGCTGAAGTTGGAATGCTGGTGCAGAAGTGACCACAGATGAGATGTCTGTGTGGGAGGGCAAGGTGATTAGGGAGCTGTGGAGAGAGTGTCTGAGGAGGGAAGGGGCCTGGTCAGGTTTGTGGTCTTAGAAGATTAGCTTGACTTGTAGTAAGAACTGTCTACTACAGGATGATAGATGGGGAAAAATGGAATCAGGAACAGACTTTATTTTCTTGGGCTTCAAAATCATTGCAGAGATTGACTGTAGCCCTGAAATTAAAAGATGCTTGCTCATTGGAAGAAAAACTATGACAAACCTAGACAGCATATTAAAAAGCAGAGATATCACTTTGCTGACAAAGGTCCATAAATAGTCAAAGCTGTGGTTTTCCCAGTAGTCATGTATAGATATGAGAATTGGACCATAAAGAAGGCTGAACATCAAAGAATTGATGCTTTTGAACTGTGGTGCTGGAGAAGATTCCTGAGAGTCCCTTGGATAGCAAGGAGATCAAACTGCTCAATGCTAAAGGAAATCAGCCCTGAATATTCATTGGAAGGACGGTTGCTGAAGTTGAATCTCCAATACTTTGGCCACCTGATGTGAAGGACTGACTCATTGGAAAAGACCCTGATGTTGGGAAAGATTGAAGGCAGGGGAAGGGGATGACAGAGGATGAGATGGCTGGATGGCATTACCTACTCAATGAACATGAGTTTGAGCAAGCTCCGGGAGATGGTGAAAGACAGGATAGACTGGTGTGCTGCCATCCATGGGGTCACAAAGAGTCAGACACAACTTAGTAACTGAACAACTACTAGATGACTCAAGCCCAAGAATAGGAAGTCTCAGGAGAGAATCAAGAGCATGATTTAGAAGGGTGATGTTTTGTTCAAATATGCTTAAAATATTTTAAAAGATGGGGAAAGTTTCTCTTTAAAAACTGGAATTGTTAAAGCAGATTTTAAATGCTGAATGGCTGATATAGCTGGGAATCTCCCTTGTATGGTCATTAGAAATTCAGAGAGTGAGGCTGAAATCAGGGTGTGGGAGAGGGCAGCTGAGGCAGCTATGTCTAAAATCTAATTGAAAGGTGGAGCCAAGGGGGCAAGGCTGCCTCTATGGACAGCAGGTCTTAGAATTCTCTGAGAAATTTCCTTAGACTTCCTTAGAATTCTCTGAGAAAAATGAGGAAAGAAAAGGTAACACGGCAGGAAACCAATGTTTATTAAGTTCCTCTTAATAAGCAGGAACAGAATGGTTCACAGGGCAGAATCATACTGTGCTTGTTCATTTTTACTTTGACTCCTTAAATCCCTTCAGCATCCCAGTGAGGAAAGTGTTGATATCCCTACTTCACATGCAAGAAAAATGAGGCTCAGAGAACTTAGATGACTGCCCAAAGTTCCATACTCAGATTTTGTATTGGGTTTCATCCCAAGAGTTGTTCAAGCCTTATCCCATGCTTTTCTCAATGTATCTGGTGGCATTATATTGATATGCCAGGTTCCAACAGCAGGTTCCTGCTGTTCAGATTGTTGTTGTTCAGTCCCTCTGACTCTTTGCAACCACATGGACTGCAGCACACCAGGCTTCCCTGTCCTAGACTATCTCCTGGAGTTTGCTCATGTCCATTGAGCTGGTGATGCCATCCAACCATCTCATCCTCTGTCTTCCCCTTCTCCTCCTGCCTTCAATCTTTCCCAGCATCAGGGTCTTTTCCAATGAGTTGGGTGTTCGCATCAGGTGGCCAAAGTATTGGAGCTTCAGCTTTAGCATCAGTCCTTCCAATGAATATTCAGGGTTGATTTCCTTTAGAATTGACTGGTTTGATCTCCTTGATCTCTCTTTGTTGTTCAGATTAGTCCCAGAGATGGTGAATCCGCACCACCTGTTGTTGCCCACATGTCTCCTGACCGTGGCAGTCTGGATCTTACTTCTCACTATAATAGGAAGAAATGGATATGTCAGAAAAGCAAGTCTCCTCCTCAGAAGACAGAGCTGACATGGCCTTCATCTGAGCTCCATTTCCCACAACTTTCAATGTGGGATCAGGAGGCTGAGATATCCTGATCAGACATAGAGCTAGTTGGAACTTGAAACATGGCTCAGGTTTCAGGTTCTCTTCTGAAGCAGAAGAGAAACACTCCAAAAGTAGTTTGCCCCTGTCTTGTTTTATTTTCTTTCCCTCTACTCCTCCCATCCATTAAAGGCTCTACCCTTAATATGGGGACCAAAATTATATATCTCTAAGGACCCAGTTTGCCATTGATCCATTTCAGAGCTCCTCTTTCTTTTCAAGGATGGGTTTTGGCGGTCTGGTGGCAAAGCTGTGACCTTTCCTAGAGGCTAGAACAGTGCTTCCCAACATTTTTCACATCATGGCACAGGTATTATATAAAATGATACTTAAAGGACACTCTGGAAAAGATGGGTAAATTGTTTATGGACGGAGCACTGGCCCAGCATTCCAGCCCCTCCAGTCTTCTTCAGTCCTCACTACTGACCCACAAGACATTCCTGTGTGCCTACCAGCTAGATGTTCTGGGCTGGAGTGGGCTAAATCTCGTCACCCTCAGCTGTGGACTCACAGATTTACCACTGAAGGTTAGTACAGCCCCTGCTTATCTGTAGTTTCTTAGTGTCTCAGTATTTTTTTAAAGTAAGAAAGGTCAAAAATAGGATTGCAGGATGGTGATTCAATGGAAATGTGCCATTTACACAGCAATCACAGAACTTATAAAATATTGTTTACTCACAAAATACAACTGCATGGCACTAGTTTAAAGCTATGTATATGTAGTGAGCACCTTCTTTAAGCCTGTCTGGGAATCATGGCAAGGCCAGATACAATTTCACCTGAGAAGTATGCTCAAATTCTACATGAGGTGTGTGAATTTGAGGTCCAGGCCAAATGCCTCTGCCCACCCCATGCAATTAAATCCTGGTAGGTAATACTGATTGTTAGTGATAGAAATATATTTGCCGTTGCTGTTGTTGTTTGATTGCTAAGTCACGTCCAACTCTTTTGTTACCCCATACTGTACCCTGCCAGGCTCCTCTATCCATGGGATTTCCCAGGCAAGAATACTGGTGTGGATTGCCATTTCCTTCTCCAGGGGAATCTTCCCACCTAAGGGATCTAACCCATGTCCCCTGCATTAGAGGGCAGGTTCTTTACCACTGAGCCACCAGGGAAGCCCAGAAATATGTTAGGTGATTTTTATATGCCAAGTACTGTGTTTTTGCATGGATTATTGACTTCAATCTTCATAGCAGCTCTAATTATCCCTCTTTTACAGATGGGCAGACTGAGACTCAGAGGGAGAGGTTAAGTAGCTTGCTCAAAGCCACATGGCAACTGAGGAATGGCAGTTTGATGCTAATACCACTCATGCCTATAGACAAGGACTATACCAATAGAATATATGCTGCCAGAATTTTTAGAGAATTCTCCTTACATGCAGGGAGAAAAAGAAATTACAAAGTTTCATTTCCTAACAACTGGCCTTAAAAGCTGATCCCTCAGAGGTTCTGACAGCAGGGTAAAGTAAGTATTGTATAGTTAGTGAACTCCTTTGTACTCTTAAGTAGTCAATGGATTATTTAGGGTTACTCGGTTTAGTAGATTTACCTAATGCCCAAACCAGTCCATCCTGAAGAAAATCAATCCTGAATATTCACTGGAAGGACTGATGCTGAAGCTGAAGCTCCAATACTTTGGCCACCCGATGTGAAACGTTGACTATTGGAAAAGATCTTGATGCTGGGAAAGATTAAAGGCAGGAGGAGAAGGGGAGGACAGAGGGTGAGATGGTTGGATGTCATCACCAACTCAATAGACATGAGTTTGAGCAAGTTCTGGGGGATGGTGAAGGTCAGGGAAACCTGGCGTGCTGCAGTCCATGGGGTCGTAAAGAGTCAGACATGACTGAGCAACTGAACAAGAACAACAAACTAATGCCCAGGTAATTTTGAATTTCAGATAAATAAGGAATGATGTTTTTTAAGTACAAATATTTCCCAAATACTTCAGGGGTTATACTTATATAAAAATGATTCTTTGTTTATCTGAAACTCAAATTTAATTGGGAGTCCTGTATTCTTTCTTGCAATCTAACAGTGTTGATACTGTCTGTTGGTAGTTTGGGATTTCTTTTAACATTTATGACTCCTTGATAACAATTGACAAAGGTAATTATTATTGAAAATAGCAAAATAAATATTGTAACCATAAGATCACAGAGAGAGAGAACAGCAGAGAGTTGTGACAGCATTGCTACTCTTTGCCAGATAGTGTTGGTGGTCATACAAAGAGTAGACTGAGTTTTTGGGTCTTGCTCACAAGACAAATCAGAGAAAGCCACTGAAGCCACTAACCAAGATTGGGAAAGTCTTGGTCTTGTGAAGGTTTGAGACATAAAAGGAAGAGGAATGCCATTAATGGGCTTCCCCTGATGTGGATCTTCTGGAGGAAGTGAAAAAGGGGACACAAGATAGCTGAGAAGAGGGCAGATCTAAGTAGAAGAGAACAGACACGGGCATACAGAGGACAGAATGACAAGCTCCTCAGAGTTGTTATGCAAGGAAGGGGGTCACTTGGCTTGGACAACTGGTTAGAATATATCATGAAGGGCACAGAAATAACATTTATCAAATACCCAGTACCAGGTTGTTCTGAGTTGAGTAGTATCCTCCCCAAATTCATGTCCTAGAACTTATGAATGTGACCTTAATTGAAAATAGGATCTTTGCAGGTCTAATCAAGTTAAGATAAAGTCATTCAGAGGTAGAGGGGGCCCTAAGTCCAATGTGACCCGTGTCGTCATAAGAGGAGAATTTGGACACAGAGATGTAGACACACAGAAAGGATGCCGTATGAAGATGAGGCGGCGAGTGGAGTGATGAGTGTCCTGGCCAAGGGACACCGAGGTTTCTGGTGACTTCCTGAAGCTACAGAGAGACCAGGGAGGATCCTCCCCAGAGTCTTTGGAGAGAGCACAGCCTGGCCCAACCAACATCTATATTTCAGATTTTTAGCTTCCAGAATTGTGAATTTCTGTTGTTAATAGCCATCTAGATTGTCATGATTTGTTATGGCAGCCCTAGGAGTCTAATAAAAGTGTATACCTCATTCTATGTGGTTACTGCCTTCCACACAAGTAAAAAGGGCAGAAGTCATTGAGGAAAACTGGAGAGGAAAGACAATTCACCACATGTTTCCTACTTTAATTAGCTTGGAAAGCAGACTCGATCACAAAGAACGGGGGGTCTGCAAACTTCCTGTAAAGGCTCTGATAGTAATATCAGGCTTTGCTGGTCATGGGTTCTCTGTGGTAGCTATTCAGTGCCGCCATTGTAGACTGAAGTAAGTGTAGACAATACATAAGCAAATAGGCATGAAGAGACCTCAGTAAAATTTTATTTACAAAAATAGGCAGTGGGCTGGTGGGCTAGGTTTGGCCCCTGGGCTATAGTTTGCCCAACTCTGACAAAAGGTCTGGCTTTTGGAGGCTCCTGCCTTGCCTTGTGGATATGTGGAAGTTTATAGCTATCCAAGTGAAGTAAAACTCTGCTCATGTGTTCTTGACTTCTCACATACCTGGTGGGACTAAAAATCATGGAACTAATATTTTCTAAGGCAAAGTGACTTCTTGGTGAACATGTTTTTCAAAGTGAGGCTCTTGTGCACAGGCCATATCTCTCAAGGTGCCATGGAGAGCTTGACTTACCAACACTCTTAGAACCAGAATTTGAGTCACCCAAGGAGGGAACATTCATTGTTTTCTTTGCTGAACCTTGCTTTAAATCCTGCATCCTCAATTTAAATCCTCTAGTTTGATTATTCATCTGGTTTGCTAGGCTTGATTCTGAGTAGCTTTTTGACTCATTCCAAAAGTCAGATCCACCCTCAAAAAAGGTTAAAAAATGTTGCTATTGGGGGCTTCTAAAGAATTTGCAAAAGGCTCTGACAAGTAGCCCCAATGAAGAGTTCTAAGCCTTTTTGTTCTGGCAGTGCTAGTAAAGTAATGCTCAGCATCCCAGAGAATCCCTGGGAAAAGGATGGAGGTCTAGCTCCTGTGTAAGTGGAGCTGGGCTTATTAAAAGGTCATTTTCATCACTGTCTTAGGCTCACTTCATTCACTGGCTCAAAAGTGGGGTACAGACATATGCATGCTCAGGCAGTATGGGCATTTACACTCTGGAGACTCAAGGACACCAGCCACGTTTACCCACATGACCACCACCTTTCCTTCCCAGCCAGGTACTCAACACTTCTAAGAAGCAATTTCTCCTTGGGGAGCTTTTCCCAAAACATCAGCAACTTCCAGGCCTCGATCTTGTCTTGGCAGAGGAGCCTCTGTACACATCACAATTTATCAGTATTTCTGAGACGAGCTGGTTCCCCTGCCCACTGCTGCAGATGTGGGTCTCAGAGGAGCCCTTTTGGCTGATATTACAGGACATTTCTTACCCTCTCGACTTTAAAGTGTTAGTTTGCTACTCACCACAGCATCCCTCCTTGTCAGAGGGATGCTGGCTGTGTGAGAGCTGTAGCACCTAAGACTCACTTGAGGCTGTCAGATGTGATTTCACCTTATCTTCTGAGGCATTGGAGGGAGGAATGCTGGGTTTTATGTGAAAGTTGAGTCTCACTTGGTTGCAGGAAGTGGTCTTCAGACCATCTGTCCACTTCCTCTAATTTTTAAAATTTAAATGCAGTGAATGTGTTATTAATTATATTATAGTATATAATATGTTATGTGAAATTATATATTATTTTAATTATGTTAATTCTGGTGATGATTTCACTTTCAAGACCCTCAAGGGGGCATCTCCTTTCTGTGTGGAGAAGAGCATCTTCAATTTGCACAAATAAAGTATTTCTCAGTAACAAGCACTATGACCAGAATGATATCTGCAAACAGCTTAGCTTTACCCAGCTTCTGAGCCAACCCCGAAGTGTCCACAGAAAGGTATCATGTTAGTTAAATCATTTGTCAGTGTTTAGAATCATATTTTGGAGAAGGAAATGGCAACCCACTCTGGTATTCTTGCCTGGAGAATCCCATGTACAGAGGAGCCTGGTGGGCTACTGTTCGTGGGGTCACAAAGAGTTGGACATGAATGACTGACTAAACATAGCACACAGAATCATATTTATCTGGTAGAGAAGTAACAGCATTTATGCATCTTTTACCTGTAGAGCAATTTGAACTGTGCTTCTTGCAGGCTGAATACTACGACACCTTAAACACATTGGAGCATGTTGTTTGAGGAAATATACTTTTGTTTATCCAAGAATCAGCCTGACCAGGTAAAGAACAAATATAAGTGATTTTTTTTTCCTTTTTAGAACAATTAGATTTATGTACTGTTACTGCTAAATGCATAGGATTATTCCAAGAATGAAAACAGTGGTAACTCTGGTAGAACCGAAGCAAGGAACTGTGTACACCTTCGTTTATGAGGCGTTTTGTAGAGGGCTAGAAAAAATGCAGTGTGTTGTCAGGGAGTAAGTGGAAGTTCTGCTGGTTAGCATTTGAGTGGCAGAGCTAAAAGGCAACCCTGAGGGTCTCATCACAGAATCGTATGTTTACGTGGAGTGGAAAGGTCTTCCAGTCCCAGGGCCCTTGTGGAGTGTGAGGCCTCTCTGTTCCCCAGTGACTTGACCTTGAGAAAGCAGAACGGATCTTCTCTGTGATATGAGCTTCCAGCCAATTCTACCACCGTCCATTCTTATGTTACTCAGGTTTACTCAGCAAGGCATTTAGATGGTCACCTGATTGAATAACCAATCTCATCCCCCATAGACTGGTTCATTTGTTAGTGCTTGTAATGCTCACCTTGTAATGATCTAAGGCAGGAGGCAGTGAACTTTCTATACAGATATCCAGATAATAAGCCTAGAGGGCTATGCAGTCTCTGTCATGACTGCTCAACACTACCACCATCTATGTACAGTGCACATAGCCATGGGCAATGCAACCAAACAGACAGGGCTGTGTTCCAATGAAACTTTATTTACCAAAACAGGCAACAGGTAGATTTGGCCTGCAGACCATAGTTCGCTGATGCCTGGTCTATGGAGGTTTCTATTCTTAGGCACTTACAAATCTTATATTTAGAGATTTAACCTGGAACAATACAAAGATCTTTAAATTAGGAATTAGGAGACATGGGCTGTAATCTTGGTTTTGCCATGGCTTGGGGTAACTTGTTTAACCTCTCATGCTTAAATTTCCTCATCACAAAATGAGGGGCTCAGGTTAAATGATCTTTAAGGTTCCTTGCAGTTGGAAAATTCTGATGTCCTCTAAGCACTGGTAGTTCTAAATTACAGGCTCCAAGGAATATCCCTCCCCATATCTTTTATTGTTGTGCAAGGTTTTTAACTGCAAAGGTGACATTTTGGGATGGGGTCTGGGGGAGAGAGACTTGTTGGCTGGTGCCTGTTTGCTGTTCCAATGGTTTGCTTCCTAAATCTGATGCTAGATTGCCTTGGTCTGGAGCTTCATCTATTCTCTCAGCAAATCTCATATTTGAAACACTCTCTATTGGCACCATTTTTCTTTGCCATCAACAGCAGAATGAGACACTGCTATGTCTCCTCCTTTTGTTTGTTCTGTTGCCCCCAGTAGTGAGCTCTTAGCTTGTTTAGCTGTTGCATTTTTCATTTGAGTGATTCCTCTCCCCAGTGGATGGGGATAGAGTCTATACTTCATGTTGTCCCCATTTTGCAGATGAGGAAACTGAGGTCCAGAGAGAGCAATGACTTTCCCAGGTTCACTCAGCTAGGAAGTGGCAAATCCAGAATTCCAAGTCCTGACTTCCAGCTCTGTCTTTGGAGTCCACAGGTTTGTTTTTTTTTAAACTCTGTGAGGTTTGTTCAAAGTAAAGTGAATCATTCTTTGAGGGACGTTTTCACAAAGGTGGCAGTGGCTCTTTGCCATTTTGCCTCAATGGGGCCTCTGCCTTCGAAAGAGCTCTTTCTTGCATGCCAGGGCGTGTAGGCTTTTACTTCCTTCCAGGAGAACTAGAAAAGTTGGGCAACTGGAAAGGGTGTTTTATTTTTTTCTTCTTACTTATTTATTTTAAAAATATAAAACATCAGAATATGTAAAGTGGCAGCTGCCAGAAATATTGTCCTTGTCTCTCTCCAAGTGCCAGTAAAAAAATATGATGCCATCCTCTGCTGAAATGGGCTTTCCTGGGACTGGGGCAGCTATGGTCCTAATCCATGAACTATTCATCACGGTGGCATTGGCAAATGTTTGCTTGCGGTAACTTCCCCCCAGTGAATCTCTTGCATTTCCACAGCTAATGGTTAAACAGGACTTGAACTGATATTTGCATCTCTCCAGCCTCTGGCAGTCTGATTATTAGTGCAATAAATATACAACATTTAATAACTCTTCACTTTTCCACTTTGAAACCATTAGTTGTCTCCAGGTTGACTACGAAGAACTTCAAATTCAATTCATTAACATTTCCTTAAATAGTCCTCTTAACAGCGCAGGTCTGGCTTTCCCATTATGTACTGTCACTAATAATGGTTTTTACTTCTAACCTATTATTAATTAAAAAATAAAAAAGAGCCCTCCATTCTCTCCATTTCTGAATAAGGTTTAGATCCTCTCTGCGTGAACTGCAAAGAGGCCTTCAGAGAGCGGCTTGTAGTGTCTGATAATTGCTATCAAGGTAAATAATTTAGCTGGTCAGACAGAGTGCACTTCTCTCTGTTTTGAGTGGACGGCTTCAGTCTTGGCCAGCCGGGCAAACCAGACCCAAGGCAGAGAGAGTCAGAGTTGCATGAAACTTGCATTAAGAGGCAACGGGAAAAGGCAGTTTTGTTCAGGGATATCATGGTGACCCCCGAAGCTTGCTGTGAGCTGGACACTGCTATCTTTCCCACATCTGCAGCCAGACAGGGATGTCCGGACCCCCGGAGCCCTCACAGACAGAGGCATCTTTCTCCAAAGGCTTTCAAGCTTTTGCCATGAAGGACAAATGAACAGGCACAGATCCTCTGGATGCCCTAATCTTTTCTTTCCCTACTTCAAAGCCTCCTGTGTTGCCTCTGAGCCTGTAATTACCCTGGAGGTATTTTAGATTTGAAGTGACACCAGCAAAATTGCACTTCCTGGTCATGGGAGTCCACAGTTGTGTTTAATCAATTATGAAGCTGGTCATGAGATGGAGTTTTTCAGCCATAACTATTAAAGGGGAATCATGATCTAGCCCAACTTCTTGTGCTCAGGGTAAGGGACCCGCAATCTGAAATTAAAGAAACACTAGCCACTTGATGTGGTTTAATTTAGTTTCTGCCTCCTTAATTAAAAGCATACCATTACCCACCCACATAACAAACTGACACTTTTATGCCAGACTGTAACTCAAAAAAAAAAAAAAAAAAGAAAGCAAACTGCTAAAGTTAGGTGGAGCTAAGACACTGATTTTAAGACACCAGCGGAGGCTCCAGAACACCACAATAGAATCTAGATTTATTTAAACTGGAAGCTTTAAACAAGCTTAGAGGCTATTTGAGAATTGGTTCTCCATCTGTCTCTCGCTGTACTCCTCATCCCCCTCGGCCTTGTCTTTAGCTGTCTGTCTGTCTGTCTGTCTTGCCTGTCTGGAGCCATCTCTCTCTCTGTCTTTTTCTGTCTGCCTGTCTGTCTCTGTCTTTCTCTGTTTGTCTCTCTGTCGCTGCCTCTGTGTGTGTGTCCCTCCCCTCCTTCTCTCTCTGTCCCTGCCTCTCTCTGTCTCTCTCACTCCCTCTTTTTGTCTCTGTCTCTCTCTCTCTTGCACAGTCCTGTGCACACATGTATCCCAATCAGAAACACGCCTTTGGTTATTTGCCATCAGCAGTCCAGAAAGGGAAGAAATCGTTCCTTTCTTGGATGTTCATTTTGGAGACATGTGTGTCTGTGTGGTCAGGCCTGGGGAGCTACAGGAGAAAGAAATTGAGACCAACCCTCAAGGCCTTGCAGCCCCATAATCCCAGCCCTATAGCCACGAGCCTGGAGAGTCCTGGCCTGGAGAAGCCGGCCTTGGTGGGCTCAGGACCACCCAAGGCGCACCATGTGTCTGTGACAAAGCCCCGCTTGCTGGTTCTGCTCAGAGCCATTTGCGTGCTTTCTGAGGCGTAAGTTGTCAAAAAGGATGCTGACTCCAGATGCTCAGATGGGCCCAGTCGGGCCGCTCCTTGCTCAGATCTCTTGCCACGCTTTCCATTGTGGTGCTCGAGCCCCAAAGTTAGTGGCAGCCAGACCACCTGTCTTGGCTAGCAACCTTGCTTCACGTTCTTCTGTCCGTTGGCCCACCCTACCTACCTCATTCCTCAACGGCATATTGTTTTTGTACTTTGAGAGGTCACATGGCCTAGTGGTTCAGAACACGAATAGTCACACTGTTGTGTTCAAATTCTGGCTCTGCCTGTCCGTAGCTATGTGATTGCATCTGAAAGATGAGGATGTTAAGAGTAACGACTTCCGATGTTTTTCTGAGGATCCAAGGAGTTAATTCAGGTTAAATACTTAGAATAGCATGTAACAAACCTGATATGTTATTAACTTTTCAAATTGGATGCCGCTTCCCATTTTCCTATCTTTGAATGAATCATGACAGGCGAGAATATAAAATTTAGCTTTTCAGAGCTGAAAGATCTTTGTGCTTGACCAGCCAGACCCGCTCAGTTTTTAAATGAAGAAACTGAGGTCTAGTAAGAGAAAGTAACCAACATATTAAACAGATTGAGTGGTGGAGTGGATTCTGCTTAATCCAGTGCTCTTTCAAACATGCTCTTTGCAAATATTTCTCCTTCTTCCTGATGAGAGCTCTCTGGGACTTGGGATTGCTAGAAGGAGCAGCAGCTCTGAGTACAGGGTTTAATGCTAAAGCCTTGCTGACCAGCCTCAGATTCATATAGGCAGTCAGTGTTCTCTTTGGAAGGACTTGAAGGATGCTTCAGAGACCCTAAATATTAATAGCTCCCCTGCTGCTTCTAGCCATTCTACCCTCCTTCTGTCTTGGCATAGGGTTTGCTCTGTGACCTTAGGTCTTAATTTCCTCTTCTGTTCAAAGAGAGAGGGATTTCTGTGCTGTCTTCTAACTGTAAAGTTATATGACCATATTAATAAATACAATAGACTGTAAGAATATGTGTGCATTGGATGATATGTTATTGGTTTGTGATGTCTCTTGTAAGTTCTATGAGTTAATATTGTTTGTAAAGTAATGGGGATGATTTCTGGGTAAGTCTGGACATTCCATTCATTAATCTCACTTAGAGATAAGACTATATTAAAGAGCCAATGCTCTTTAATATAGGAGGAGACACAAGAGATACAGGTTCGATCCCTGGGTTGGGAAGATCCCCTGGAGTAGGAAATGACAACCTGCTCCAGTATTCTTGCCTGGAAAATTCCATGGACAGAGGAGCCTGGCAGGTTACAGTCCATGGAGTTGCAAAGAGCTGGACATGACTGAGCAACTAACACACACACATATACACACACAGAGAGTCCTAAGAATCAAAAAAGAGTCCTTATTTATAACGTTTGTTTGGATTAAGTTGTATACCATGAGCAGAAGAATGTGTATCGTATCTCTTTTACCCTAAAAAGGACAGTCTATGACATGGTTATTTCTGAACCCAAACTCCAGATTCTGATGGGGTCCCACTGTCATGACCTTCATGTCATGATCTGGAAAACATAATCTCATATTCTCTATAACTAAGACCATCACTTCTTGGATCCATGAAGCAAACCTATAGTTTTTAAATCCATTTTAGATAACAGATCTCTGAAAATTGGATACAAGCAATGACTCTTTTCTCCTAAAATACACATACATGTTAAATATCGCAAACAGTGTGGGGAGCTCCTTAGACCTTCCAGAAGGCCTTTAATTCCAGATCAAGAACCTCTGTTGTGCAGTTACAAATATATTGATGGGAAAAGGGGGAAAAAAAATCAGCTATTAGCTTAGAGATAGTTTGAGGGAAAAAAAAAAGGTACCTAAAATAAAGCATTTATTATAGTTTTCAGAATCTAAGAAGTCAGAAGGTAGCTAAGTCTCCCATATCCCCAAAAGTAGACCTCTCTTATTCACTGCTAACATGAAGGTACCACAGAATACCCCTGTTGAGTCTCTGCTGGACATTCTGGGAAGCTGCCAACTTCAGGCTCCTCTCAATTATGGGGAAAACTGTCCATTTTGGGGGGACATGTGGAAAATAAATGGGGAGACCTAGGTAGCTGTTGAGAGGTCACACAAACCTGCCACTCACTTATTTTCCCAGGATGGAGAAACTTTGTGCAGGCAGAGATCACCACGTGGCACATAGCTTGCTAAGCAGAACTCCTTGGGGAATGCCTGCAGATTTGCCTCCAGAGACATTGCTCTCTTCTGCATCCCCCATCAACTGAGAACTTCCAGAGGAGTACCAGAATAAGAGGGAGTAGGAGAGACACATTGCTCTGTAGCTTTGGAGTTTTCTCTGTCCTCTGCTTTTGAATTTTTTGATTGTTGACCGTTGGCTAGTACCATATGGCTCTCTGTTGTTTTTATCCATGTCTCCTTTCCAGCTCCCCACACAATGTTGGGACTGTTTGCAAGGCTCCTTTCCATCAGTCCGCCCAGCAGCATATGACATCTTGGGGATTTGCATTTTTTAGTTTAATCATTAACTTAATGTTTGGGGGACATTAGTCATAGGAAGTTAGTTTCATTCATCCAGATGCGTTTTTGAAAGTTACAGCTCTTCCCTCTCCACCCTAATGCCCCCCTTGAGCATGCCTTCTCCCATTTCCTTTAAAACACACTGTGTTCTTCTGGAACTCTCAAATGAAGATCTCAAAGTTGGAAGGTATTATTAATTCAGAAACTACATTTAAATCTTCCAGAGGAGCTGAGCCTGGCTGGAGTTGTGGAGCAACTGTGTTGGTGTATGGTCAGGAAATGACTTAAACCTGATCTTCAAGGGCCTGAAATTGCTCCCCTGAAAAAAGAGGAGGCATTTCTCTTGCCTACAACCCTCTGGAGAGACCTGAGTCCAGTGTTTGCATCTCTTTCATTGCTAATGAATGAATGAGTTTTCTTCCTAGGCATCTGGCCAACAGAACTGGGAACCATTCTTGGAAGCTAGGCTGCTTTTGGAGTTCTTGGGCTTTGTAAGTTGCTAGACAGATGGCTCTGGAGGGGGACGGTGGAGCTTGACATGGACTTTGGAAATGTTGACTTTAGATAGAAGGGAGGAAATATTTTTCTAAGTGAGCAAATGACATGTACAGAAGTGTGGAAGCAGGTATCATAATGAATATTCTGGGCCTCAAGAGTGCATCCATCTGAACTGCAGGAATCAAAGTTGCTGAGCTTGAATACGGCAGACTGGAGCATGGGTAGAAGTATTTCTTCCCATGTTCTTTAGAGTTTAGTTTAAATCTATGGGTAACCTAGTGCCATTGAAAGCCTGTGAGTTTAAGGATCAGAGAGTGTTAAAACTGTGAATTAGGTAGTGATAATTCCATAGCTGGCCTCATGGGAGTGCCTTTTGGGGCTTTCTTTCTCAAAGGCTAATGATAATGATATTTTTCTTGATAATGAAATTGTCATGCTCTTAGAGTTGCCCTTCTTCATATATCTAAGGACACCCTTTCAATTTAAATATGGTTTAAGAAATCTTCCAGTAACCCTCCCATCTCCGAGTTTAGCTGTTAGTCTGCTCTTGTCCAAGCACAAAGCCTTCACAGGACTGACCTTGGAAGACATTAATCCACTTAAGTGCCCTGGGCATGGTCCAGAGAAGCCATTCTTCTGCATCCTGCATCCCTTTCTGGGCCACAGACTCATGCTCTCATGTCTCCCACATGCCCTATATTCTCCCCTTTTTCTCCCTGCCTTACTCTTAATCTGACTATTTTCCACTAACCACCTCCCCCAACAGGAAAAATATTCTTTGCTCATTCAAGGGACTGTAAAAGTAACCTTCTCCTTACAGCTTACCTGCTCAAGGTCCCCACCTCAACCCTTTTAGATCTCATTATCACCCTATTCCATTGATTCCTCCACTTTCTCTCTGTCACTTCCACATACCATATACCTAGCTTATTATACTTACAGTCTTATAAATATCCTTACACTCTTTCTTTCTTTTCTACTTGGAAGGAAAACATAAAGTCGAAAAGAGCCCAACAACCTATTATATTTGTGCCTATAATTAAATAGCAAAACATTTTCTGGTGAGAGAGAGAGAGACAGAGACACAAGGACAGAGAGAGGAAGAGAGACAATGAGACACAGAGAGAAAGGGAAAGAAAGAGAGATGAAGGAAAGTGAGAGGAGGAAGAGAAGGTAGGGGGAAGAGGAAGTTGTCACATAACCACCACACAGGGCATCCCCACTATAAATTGACCTTCGCAACTACCAGCTGGCCTCTCAGCATTGCCCAGCATCTTCCCTGCATCTCTCTGGTAGGCTTGCTTTCTTACACATCACATCACACGCACCCTCTTCTCTTTTCTCCTATCTTCTCTGTCTCTCACATCTGTGGTCTACCAGGCCCCATAATATGTAGATAAATGCTTTTTCTCTAAATTTATTTAAACATAATTTAATTTATTTTGGTCTAAGCTACACATTCAAATTTTTCAAAGTTCAAAAGATACAAAAGTCACCATTCTACCCCATTTCTCCATACTTCTCAGTTTTCCTTCATGTGGGCACCAATGATCTCAGTGCGTATGCTCCAGAGACAATTTGTGTGTGTATATATGTATGCAATTGATGTGCTATGTAAAAGCAGATGTACATGTATATTTGAAAATATGGTATATTTTGGAATACGTACTATTGAGATATAATAAAATATGGAATATATGGTAGCACTTTGCCTTTCTTTAAACTTAAGAATATGTCAGAGATAAATCCATAGCAGTGTAGGGAAGAGTGTTTTCATTATTTTTATAATATTATAGTACTCCATTGTATGCATGCATGCTAAGTCATTCAGTCACGTCCAACTCATTTTGACTCCATGGACTATAACCCACCAGGCTTCTCTGTCCATAGGATTCTTTAGACAAGAATAGTAGAGTGGATTTTTATGCCCTCCTCCAGGGGATCTTCCCAACCCAGAGATCAAACCTGCATCTTTTATGTCTCCTGCATTGGCAGGCAGGTTCTTTACCAGTAGCGCCATCTGGGAAGCCCACTCCATTGTATAGATGTACTTTAACTTATTTATCAGTCTACTATTGATGGATAGTTAGGTTATTTCCAATAGTTTGTTATTACAAATTATGTTAGAATGAACACATTTATACTTAAATCATTTTGCATGTGTGTTGGTATACTGATAAGATCAGTTCCTAGAAGTATTATGGGTGGGTCAAAGGATGTGTCATTTTCACTTTCGGTGGGTACTGTTGGGTTGCTCTCCATAGCGATTGCTCCAGTGTACTCTCCCTTCAGCAATATGTAAGAAGACTGGCATCTCCCAGCTCACCACTGCAGCATGCAACTCATCTCTTTTCTCTCTGCTAATCTGATAAATGGGAAAAGTTTCTCATTATGGTTTTAATTTGCATTTCCACAGAAGAAAGTGAAGGCATTAAAGAAAACTTCTTTAATTCTGTCTCCACCGTAACCACAAACGTGTCTGATTTTACTTTTGTCTCTGCTAACTCCCATCCATGGCATTGAAAACCCTTCTCAGTCAAATCACTGGTCCTTCCACATACATTTTAGATATCATCCCTTTTTAATTCCAACACAGTAATTTTCATTGGTGAGCCTCATTTCTTCTGCTTCTTCATTTCTTCCTCCTGGATTCTTTCCAGTGACTTGCAAACAATCATTAGTACACCCACTCTTAGCATCGCTCCCCTGACTCCATCACCTCCCCCTAGTTACTACTCTAACACTTTTTAAAAAATTAACTAATTTATTTTAATTGGAGGATAATTACTTTACAATATTGTGGTATAAAACATTGTGTATTTTGCCATACATCAACATGAATCAGCCATGGGTACACATGTGTCCCCCTCATCCTGAAACCCCCACTAACCTTCCTCCCCACCCCATTCTTCTGGGTTGTCCCAGAGTACTGGCTTTGAATGTCCTGCTACTTGCTTCGAACTTGCACTGGTGATCTAGTTTACATAGTAATATACATGTTTCAATGCTATTCCCACCCTCATCTTCTCCCACAGAGTTTTTGTACAAGCGCTTCCTTCTCCTTCTCCTCACCTCACAATTGTTCTTTAGTTTTTTTTTTCTCTACCACTCCTGAATATTCTTGCAGAAGTCACCAATGACCTGCATGTTGTTAACTGTTCAGTTTTCATCTTTATTGATCTCTTCTTAGTAGCATTTGTTGGAGTTGACTTCTTCCTTCTTCTGAAACACTTTCTTCCATTGTTATTCATGACCTCCTACTACTCCCTGGTTTCTCGTATACACTGCTGGTCTTTCCTCTGGACCTCCTTTGCTTATCTTCTCTTCTTACCTGGTCCTTGTTGTTATCCCCAAGGTCCTGATATCCCTTTCTTCTTGCTTTTTATTCTCTCCCATAGAGAACTACTTCTGGTGATTTAGACGCTAATAGCTCCCAATGTGTTTCTCCCCCCCATCCCCCCAAAATCACACATTTAGCTGTAAATAAATCAACTTTATTGACAAGAGGGTATTCCTTTTTGGGTCACCTTCTGCATCTTCTGAGTCCTAGACCTGTATGTACAGCTATCTACTTTACATTTTCAGGTGAATAACTCACTTGCATTTTCAGTTTAAGATGTCCAGAACTGAAATCTCTCCCTCCCTAGCACCCAAACATTCCTCTTCTCTAGTAAATCCCATCTGTGTAAGTGATACCTTCAGCTGTATGGTTGTACCTTTCACCAATTTAGGCATTATCCTGGAAAACTCCCACAGCTCCCATATCACATATAGCAACATTTCTGTTCTTTTCATCTTCAACATATATCTTGATTCTATCAAATTTTTCCATTTCTAATGATTCTGCCTTTACCAAAGCCACAACATCACTTTCCTGGACCACCGTGATAGTGCCTGAATCATGTTTTTGTTTTCACGCCTACCTACTATATAGTCTGTTCTCATGATGCAGCCAAAGTTTCTAAGCATACCAACTGGGTATTGTTACTTTGCTCCTTCAGACCTTTTATAGGCTTTGCATCATACTGACAGTAAAATCCAAACTCCTCATCATGGCGTGACTGGGACTATCAGTAACCTTAATGAAATCCATGTCCCCACCCCTGTTTCCTGACCAACAGAATCTACCTGATTCTATTTCCCTCTCTCCCTTGTAGGCAGATATCTATATCTGGCCAAAGATATGAGTGGAAATGTTTTCTGGGAGCTCTGGGAAGGATCTTTTAAAGAAGCCAACTTTGGGCACCCCTTTGGCCTGCCCTCCATTCCTCCTTCCTATTGCCTGTACATATGTGATAGCTGGAATTCCAGAAGCCTTCTTGGAGCAGAAGAGGACCTGACAGACAGAAGCCACATGCTTGATGGCAGAGTGGAAAGATAGAAGGAAGCCTAGTCTTGAAAGCCATGCACCTGTGATACCAGCCTTGAGCTACTTATCTGTGGATTTCCTTGAAGTGTGAGAGAAATACACTTCTGTTTTCTTTGCGCCACTGTTATTTTGTGCTTCAGTTATATGCAGCTGAACTTAATGTTAACTGATACATATGGCTCATAAGGCCCCGCGTGATGGTCTGGCCCCGGCGCTCCTCTCTGACCTTGCCTTGCGCTCCTGTCCCCACCCCGGATCACTGTCTGTTCCCTGCACTGGTCTGCTGTCAGTTTCTTGAACCCCTTCCCACCTCAGGGCCTTCCCTCCTGTCGTCCTCTGCCTGGAATTCTCTTCTCCTTCTTTGCCTGGCTAACTCCTGTCATTTTTCAGATCCAAGTTTAAAATGTCATTTACTTGCAGAGAACTTCTCAGATTCTCTGATCTAAATTGTATTTCCTGTATCTCTCACACTTCTCTGATTTTTTCCTTCACAATGCTGATTACACTTTGAAATGACATATTTATTTGTGATTATTTTTTTTAAATGTCTGTCTCTCCACCATGGTAAAAATCCTGTCTGTCTGCTCATCACCTATACCCTAGAACCTAATTCTAGACCAGGCATATCCTCAGATAGTAAACAAATGAATGGAAGAAAATATGAAGTATGGTTTAGAGAGTGGGGTCAGGAATCTAAGAGTCCTGGGTTTTAACCCCAACTCTTACTAGCGGTGTGACTTAACCAAGTAACTTAACCTTTTAAAGCCTCATTTTACTGATCTTTAAATGAGGCTAATAGTAGAACATCCCTGAGGGGATTGTGGTGAAGATTAAGTGACCAAATAAAATGAAAGAATTTCAACATAGTGCCCTTCACAGAGGAGATTCTCAGGATATACAGCTATTATTAATGAATAAACAAAGAAATCGAAGAAGAAACCCAAGGTCATTTTGGCAGCATGTTATCTGACCCAAGAAAGAGACTTCAACAATGGCCTTTATTTGCTAGGGTCACAATGCCTTCAGCCAAAGGATTGTGGGAATATTGCTTGTCACGGACATTTTGAATGTCCACCCTGACACTTCTTTAGGGACAACTCAGTGCCACTACTCCACACGGCCGCCTTTGGCCACTGGTGGCTGTTTATAGCACACTGCCTCACTCTCCTGGTGTGTACCACAAGGGGCCGGACCCGCTTCCCTTCAAGCCCACATCTCATCTGTCCCTGGGAGTGCCAGACTTCCCTGTGCCGGACCATGTTTTATGTGCCTTCTCTCCCAAAGTCCTCCCCTGACCCATGAGCCAAATCCTTCAAAAAGTGAGATTTCAGTCTTTATTATCAAACAGGAGTGAGAACCAGAAAGCCAAGAAGTAAAGAATGTGGGAAGAGAAGGCATGGTTGGCTTCCCGTGTGTGAAACCACTCCTTACCAATTACTTCAAACCCTTGCAAGATTTGGAGAAACCACCTCAGAGTTTGTTTTGGTTCTCCTAGGGAAACTCCAAAGCCTTGGTTTTGGAAAGTCTTCAAACATTCTCCAGACGAGCTGTCTTTCCATTTATAAGACACTCCAAAGTCCTGTATTTAGTAAGAGAGGAGCAGGACACACACACACTCCCTCTCCCTCCGTCTCTCTCTCATATAAAACAAGCCACTCTGGGTTCTCCATAATCCTGGCTTGAACATTCAAGAGAATACTTGAATAATACTTACCTACCTCACTGGGGTGTTGTTATCGATTAATTAGTTAATGTTTATAAAGCACTTTGCAGATGTAAAGTGCTTGTATAAGTGCTAAGTATTCTTATTATTAAGCAGAAGTTCTGTGGTTTGGCTGAAAATATTTTTTTCGCAATCACACACTTAACTGTAAATAAATCAAGTTTATTTACAAGAGGGTTTTCCTTTTCGGGTTACCTCCCGGTTATTATCACTGAACTAATCTCTTTTATTTTCCTTTAGGTTTATAATAGAGCTGACTCATCCTGAAAACCTCTGTCTCTGAGAGAATTTCAATAATACCCTAGGAAAATACATTCCTGTGGACAGCGCCTGTTTTCTCAGAAGCAAGGTTGAGAGTGTATTTCTTCAGTAAAGACTCTATACCTATGCAGTATCTAAGACTTTCTCTGTAGAGTTCCCACCTAATTTAGTTCTAAATTGAAAAAAAATGCATACAGAACAGTGCACTGTGAAATAGGTCATTAGAATAAATTTGCTCAATTTGATGATGATAATACAGGAATAATAATAAGGTTTTGGAAGTATTTTGTTTTTTCTTTCTTCATTTCCCTGTCTTCAGTCTATCTTTGGTTTTGCAAGCAAGTAAGGAAAGTCAGGGGAGGAGACTGAGGAAGAAGCAAGTGGCTTCTAAGGCCCAGCAGTACACAAACTGTCCAATGGAAGAGCAGCCTTAACGAAGTAGGAAACTGTCTAAGACCTGCAAGTCAAGTTCTTTCTTCCAGTGCCTTAGGCAATTCCATGAGAGTCACACTGGAACTTTAAGGAACCCTGTGGACTATAAATCAATAAGGGATATGACATTGGGGAAAGGGATGAAACAGAAGAAATCAGACAATGAAGCCTGCTCTTCCCTTTCCAAAAATCACACCATGTTTTTTTTTTTTTAATTTATTAATGAATTTAGTTAGTTAATTTTGGCTCCGCTGGGTCTTTGTTGCTGTTTGTCAACTTTCTCTAGTTGCAGCAAGTGGATGTTGCTCTTGTGGTGCTTGGGCTCCTCATTGCGGTGGCCTCTCTTGTTGTGGAGCACTGGCTCTAGGGAGCACGGGCTTCAGTAATTGTGGTGCATTGGCTTAATTGCTCCAAGACATGTGGGATCTTTCCAACCAGGGATTGAACTGGTGTCCCCTGCTGGAAGGTAGATTCATAACCAACTGATCACCAGGGAAGCCCCCTGTGCTGTGTTTTTGAGGGACCATATTCTTCAGCATATTTGTGTGAGTGTGTGTGTGTGTGTGTGTGTGTGTGTGTGTGTATTTATCACAGTATGGTTGGGCAGTGGCTCTTTTCTAGTAAAGGCTTATGCATTGTTCAGATAATGGATCAATACCCAGCAAGGGTTACATCCTTACTGTATAATTCTAGGGTGGGTGGGAGCAATCAAGTTGAATTACTGACTTTGTAAGGAAATGAAAAGTCAAACTGCTGACCATGTGTATTTTATATTATTTAATTAAAAGTAGATAACAGTACTTGAATGAACCACAAATCAGATAAAAATGGCAGCATTTTCTCATATTTAACACATATTTGACTTGTGGTTGTGTGACAATTCACCAGCACAGGTCTATGATGTCTCCAAATAGAAAATCAGAAGTGTAATTAAAAAATACTGCAGGGGAGAAGCAATATTAACTCCAACCCTGAGCAGAGCTAATCACAACCACAGTACCATCACTGTTATTCCTATTTAATGAGATCTCCTCTGCTTCTTTCTTTAACCTGAAATAAAAAAGAAATCATCAGAATTTTTGTTTTAAATATACTGTGTACCTTTTATAGAAATAAAGAAAATAGATGGATTATGAATTTTAGGTGTCCATTCCCCATTTATGAAGTTTCATTTAATATCCAATAGTCAGTCATTCAAAATTGTATGCCACAGCAGAACTGATAGTTTATAGGACTCTCTAGATATCTTTGGCTTCATCAGATGAGCACTTGTGGGGAATGTCCATTTACTCTTTTTCAGTATCACTGGAGTGACTGTTTCTAAATCATGTGGAGAATAATCCCAGTGAACTCAATCTCTTCACCATCCATTCAGACATGCCTGGTACAATCAGAGCTTGGCATCCTCAGACCCTGATACAGTGCCACAGCTGAAATTTCTGAGTCTCTGACCTTCCCTACCAGGCTCCACTGACTTTCAGACCAAAGAAGACTTTGGCACATTCTCTGCTTTTGATCTTCAGTTAGTGGTTGATTTAGTTACTTCATCCACTTTTATTTAGAGATGTTCATGAATATCTCTACTGTATCTTGGTTCTTCTTTTGGAGGTTGAGAGCAAAGTACATTAGTCTATTCAATGACAAACTATTAACAACTATTGGATACTTCAATTCCTTTTTCTGTTTTGGACTGAACAAGACTCCAAGATGTTTCTGCATTAGAATCTAGTCTAATATTGCCAAGTAGTCACACTTCCGTTAGTCCTTACAATAAATTTTCTACTCTTTAAATGAAAATTTACATTTCTTATCCTTTTTTGCCTCAAATTAAGAGATTGTTTGGCTGATTTTTACTTAAGGGTTCTCCTTGCCACCAGGATAGAGAACTTGATATTTTATCAATGGAGAAGGTTTTCAATTCATAGGGGAAGGAGAAGTATGGAGGTGGATGGTTCTAAGCAGAATATAGCTCATGTTCTTATGTCCTGAGCAAGCCTGATGCCATTCTGCTACCCATGAAAGGTGTAGGAGAGTCCTGGGCCAAATCAGCTGTGCAGACTGCTTAACTGGGTCAGCATTAAGATACAACTGGGTGTGGAAGAGGGTTGGGGAACTGGGGCTGTTAAGTCTGTAGAGCATTGTGAGGATGATAACAGAATGCTAGGGAGAGAGTTACAAACATGGTGGAACTGGGTTGGAGATATGGTTCAGGAGAGAAGTTCAGAACTAAGACAATTTGGTGAGTATGGAAGAGAGAATTCTCTTCGCCCCTGAACTACGGCCAGGAGCATTAAAAGACGGGTCTTAAAGGATTTTCAAAAGGCATGGCAGGAAGTAGGAGGTTAAAACCAGGTCAGTTGAGTAAATGCTACTGAGTTTTTCAGTAGGAAATGAATAGAAACTTAGTCTGAAGACAAAGAACAAGGCCAGAATTACTCTGGCTTAGACATTCATGTGCTAACATTTTAGCATCTCTAGCACTGGTTTGCACCTCACAATTGATGGGATCTTGCATTTAATAAAATATGGCCTACTGTGAATGGCATGAAGGTATGAGAAAGAGGTGAATCTCTGACTACAACCTTCAACAGATGTGAGGGGCAAAGATATGCTTTCTGTTGCTTTTTAAGTGGGAATATTGTCAACACAGTCTTTTTGCCTTTTACTGTGGTTTTTCAAATGAAATTTTGGAATGTCTCACTTAGATGCTGAATCTCAGCTTCCTCTTTTTTGATACTGCCACATGTTCCTTCTTTTCCATTTTGAGTCCATTTTGACTTATATTCAGAGGAAAGTGGTGTTGGTAAGAGGTTAGGTTAACTGTCAGTCCCTCAGAAAGGAGCCTTCCCAGACCACCCAGCAAATAACCATCCCCCCACTCACTTTTTATCAATCACCTTATTTTATCCCTATCACAGCACTTACGCTTTTCTGATAGTTTCCTATTAATTCATTGCCTAATTTTGTTTATGGTCCGCCTCCTCTGTTAGAATGTAAGCTCAGTGAGCATCAGGTTTTGTTCACTAAGGCGCCCTCTGTGCTCAGACTGATGTCTGGCACATAGCTGATTCTTTGTCAACATATGTGGAATGAGTAAATGCATATATGATCTTGAAAGGAGTTGAACTCTCCCCTGCAGAGTTAGGGCTCCCTGGAGTAAATCTAAATATAATGAGCATTATATCCAACTAATGCATTTTGTGGGTTCCTCTACATTTCCCATTTATCTTTTAATGAAAAAAAATTTTAAGAACCATGTGATTCTGGATTTTTAAGACAGCAACCCCCAAAATATAACTTGACAATTTCCAGGATCTTAAATTAAAGCTTCCCCATCTCCCTGTCTGGGCTTATGCATGCTGATCCAGCTTCAAATCAGCCAGTATCTATTATTCACCCTAAAATTAAAAAGCAAGAAAACAACCTCTCTTCTTGGAAACAGACATTCAAAAGTTTTGGCCTTGTTATGTTGGCTGTGGTCTTAGTGATCCATATTTATATGTTTATAAAGTATCTCTCACATGTTTCAGTTCAGTTCAGTTCAGTCGCTCAGTTGTGTCCGACTCTTTGTGACCCCATGAATCGCAGCACACCAGGCCTCCCTGTCCATCATCAACTCCCGGAGTTTACTCAAACTCATGCCCACCGAGTCAGTGATGCCATCCAGCCATATCCAGCCATCTCATCCTCTGTCGTTCCCTTCTCCTCCTGCCCCCAATCCCTCCCAGCATCAGGGTCTTTTCCAATGAGTCAACTCTTCGCATGAGGTGGCCAAAGTATTGGAGTTTCAGCTTCAGCATCAGTCCTTCCAATGAACATGCAGGACTGATCTCCTTTAGGATGGACTGGTTGGATCTCTTTGCAGTCCAAGGGACTCTCAAGAGTCTTCTCCAACACCACAGTTTAAAAGCATCAATTCTTCGGTGCTCAGCTTTCTTCATAGTACAACTCTCACATCCATACATGACCACTGGAAAAACCATAGCCTTGACCAGACGGACCTTTGTTGGCAAAGTAATGTCTCTGCTTTTTAATATGCTATCTAGGTTGGTCATAACTTTCCTTCCAAGGAGTAAGCGTCTTTTAATTTCATGGCTGCTGTCACTATCCGCAGTGATTTTAGAGCCCCCAAAAATAAAGTCTGACACTGTTTCTACTGTCTCCCCATCTATTTTCCATGAGGTGATGGGACCAGATGCCATGATCTTAGTTTTCTGAATGTTAAGCTTTAAGCCAACTTTTTCACTCTCCTCTTTCACTTTCATCAAGAGGCTTTTCAGCTCCTCTTCACTCTCTGCCATAAGGATGGTGTCATCTGCATATCTGAGGTTATTGATATTTCTCCCGGCAATCTTGATTCCAGCTTGTGATTCTTCCAGCCCAGTGTTTCTCATGATGTAGTCTGCATATAAGTTAAATGAGCAGGGTGACAATATACAGCCTTGACGTACTCCTTTTCCTATTTGGTTTAAAGTATATTAATTGTTACTATTACATTAGTAGTTATAATTTCTAAGGTTTTTACTTCAAGAAATTTAAACCAACTGAGAATAGTATCAAAAGAAATTAACCTACCTTCACATGCACACAACTCTTAAAATAGCTCACTTATTGCATAGAGATGGATAATTTCTCCATGTTAGGAGAAATTGTGAAAATGGACATGAGTCATGACTAAGTTTTATGAAACTAAGTTAGTCATGGAACTAAGTTTTATGTTAATCTCTTGAATGAACATCAGTCTCAGAATGAAATTAACCTCTTTGATTTTAGCAGATCAACTCACATTATGTCCTCATTCCAAGCTAAAAGCAAAAATATAAACAAAACTTATTAACATTTGAGTGTATTTGATGCAGAATCATCCCTGAATCATTAAGGAATATCTCTTGCTAAATTTCAAAACAGTTGGAAAGACAGGTATATATATATATAAGGAAATAGAGCCTTACTTGATCACATTAGGGGCAGCTTGATGCTGACAGGGATCCCCATCGCACTGGGAAAGAAGAGTCGAGACAGACATCATCGTCATCTTAGTTTGATGATTCCAGGATAAAACTCACTGTTCATGTGGATAAGTAGTATGTGTTCATCATTTCTTAATTCTGCAACCCTTGCCCTTATTTATTCTGCATGGCGAGTGAGCTTGTCTAACCTATAATGACCCAGAACTCATTTACTCACCAACCATTCACTGAGCATCTCTTAAAAGGCAGAAACTGGGCTGGGTTCTGGGGATACTAAGAGGGAGACCCTGGTCTTTTCCTTCAACTGCTCAGTCATGTCTCTGGCTTTCTTGACACTATTATGGAAGAATGTAATTGACAGTGGGCTATCTGAGTCACAAGTGGAAAAAGAGTCATCATATGCCTGGAACATGTCTTATTTTATGTTACTGAAAAATGAAGTATGACCAAACTACCAAATAATTTGAATGTTTTCATCTTGACTAGACATGACCATTGAGGGTGGAGGTCATTCCTTCGGTATCTTTTTGATTTGTTTAGGTCTTCAACCCTATGGGGTATGTGTCATACCTTACACACATACAACATATAGGTTATGTGTCATTGTCCCCATTTTACCTATGAGGAACCTGAGATTTAGGGACATTGTATTAGATTCCTGTGGCTGCTGTAACAAATAACCGCAACCTGGGTGGCTTCAAAGAGCAGAAGCTTATTCTCTTCCAGTTTTAGAGGCCCTGCTTCTGAAATCAAAGTATTGGCAGGTCTGTCCTCACTCTAGCAGCTCTAGGGGAGCATCTATTTTTTACCTCTTCCATCTTCTGGTGGCTGTTAGCTTCCTCAATTTGTGGCTGCATCATTTCAGTCTCTATCTCTGTGGTCACATTGCCTCTCCTATTCTGTCTGTGTGTGTTTTCGCCTTTGCGTGCCTGTTTTTTTTCAGGGTTATATAGATTGATAATTTTTTTAATTGGAATATAATTTTTTTACAATGTGTGTTAATTTCCTGCTGTACAACAACATGGTGAAAGTTGCTCAGTCTTGTCCGACTCTTTGCGACCCCATGGACTATGCAGTCCATGGAATTATCCAGGCCAGAATACTGGAGTGGGTAGACTTTCCCTTCTCCAGGGGATCTTCCCACAACAACATGAATTAGCTATATATATATATATATATATATATATATATATATATATATATACACACACATACCCTCCCTCTTGAGCCTCCCTTCCATGCCCCCATCCCATCACTCTAGGTCATCACAGAGCACCAAGTTGAGCCCCCTGTGTTATGCAGCAACTTCCCACTAGCTATATACACTACATGTGGTAGTATGTATATCGGTGTTACTGTCTCAATTTGACCCACCCTCTCTGTGTCCACAAGTTTGTTCTTTATGTCTGGGTCTCTATTCCTGCTCTGCAAATAGGTTCATCAGTACCATTTTTCTAGATTCAATATATATGCATTAATATACTATATTTATGATCATACCATTCCAGTACTCTTGCCTGGAAAATCCCACGGACAGAGGTGCCTGGCAGGCTACTGTCTATAGGATCACAATGAGTTGGACACAACTGAAACGACTTAGCATGCACGCATGCATCCTGAACACACCTGATCTCTTCTGCGTGTCTATCCTATAAATATATGTGTGATCACATTTAGGGCCCACTTGGATAACACAAAATTTTCTCCTCACCTCAAGATCATTACCTCTACCACATCAGGAAAGATCCTTTTTACAGATGAGATAACATTCACAGGTTCTGGGGATTGACATGGATATTGTCCAAGGAGCCATTTTCTAGCCTACCACAGAGGTTACATCCTTGTCCAGCGTTGTGCAACTGGTAGAGATAGGGTTTGAACAAAGCCAGATCTAACTTTGGAGTCCACTCTCGTAAACCTCCACACTGACTCTCTAGAATGCACATGGGCATTCGAGTGATGATGGGGTTTTCAATGCAACTATGTGAGTAGTTTCGACCTAGAAAGCTAACATGAAGAACTAGATTGTAGGTTTTACTGATAAAAGTCTTTTATTGCTGTCCACCTCCTGGTTCATTCAACAAGGGTCATCCAGTGTTTACAGAGGGCCCAGGGTGCTCCAGGTTCTGTGCTGGCATGGAGAGTCAACGCTGAGTAAAACCAACCATTATTCCTGTCCTTTCAAGCTCACTGTCTAGTGGGGGACTACAGACAGACTTTAAGTATCACATGAATGAATGTATAATTACAAACTGAGAAGGAAAGGGGAGATGTAAAATAAGGAAAGCTGACCCAGGCTGGATGTAAAGAGACGTTTCTCTTGAGGAAATGTTTGAGTTAAGATTCAAGAGCTGGGTAGGAGTTAGCTAGGTGAGGGAGGAAGGCAACAGGGAAAAAAGCATTCCGGAAAGCCAGAATGGCATATGTAAAGGCTGTGGCAGGAGAGATCATTAGCATTTTAGGAACTGAAATAAATTTGGAGCTAAAAATGAGGTGGCTTTGTCAATATGGGCACTTTTTGTAGGTGTCATGACTGGGGATGCAGTAAGACTCAGTGAATTCTCCATGTTGGCAAGTTCCTTGAAGACAATATGCTCTGGTGTACAGTGGTGTCTCATACAGATGACATGCTTAATGCTGTGCTTATTGCTAGACTTCATGAGCAAATGAAAGAACAAATTAGCCTTGACCTTATGTGTACAGGGAATTTGACAAAGCAGGTGAAAGAGCCATAGTCCTGCTTGCTAGGTGTTTCCCTTCCAAACCAGGGGCTCATTGTGTAGCCAAGTGTATTCTGGCCATTTGTCACACCCATGTGATTATGCCACATGAGCCAAAATCTGGTGAGGGAACCAGGAGTCAAAGTCTTTTTGCACGTGGTTGTGAAAAAAATTTGGAAAGGCCAGTGGCCTGAGGAGAGGAAACAGAGATAGTAAAACCCCAAACAGCTTCCTCAGCCCTCTGCATGCTCACCTGGCACGGACATTGCTGATTGCAGCTTGAGGCCTGAGCAGCAGTCCCCTATTGATTCGTCCATCTCCTTTGAGCGGAGAGAAAATGGGAGGCTATTCTGCAAGCTGACCTGTATCTGTTGCTCCATTTTAAGGACACAGCACTAGAAAAGAGCTAGCTTTGGGTCTCAAAAGGGACAGGCCATGAAGAATGTTTTTCCGTCTTCCATTCTGAGTGTTTCATGTGCCTTGACTATCACATATTGACTGGGCTGCCTCCTATTATACGAGATATTTGTGAGATGCATGATTTTTTTTTTGAAATTGAAGTATAGTTAATTTACAATGTTGTATTGTTTTCAAGTATACAGGAAAGGGATATATGTGTGTATATGTGTGCATGTATATGTATTCTTTTTCAGATTCTTTTTCCTTAGAGGTTATTACAAAATATTGAGTATAGTTTCCTGTGCTATACAGTAGGTCCTTGTTGATAAGATACATACTTTTTATAAACATTCTTTTAGCTTTTTCATCTGAGAGGGAACAAATTTCACTTCTATGCACAGCCCACTCAAAGGACAAGATCTCAGAGATTGCCTTAGAATTCATATATTGAGAGTTCTCTTTGGGATCCAGCCTAAATGCCACAGATGTGACATTCTGGCCATGGAAATTTCAGGCAAGGAGGTGAAGGACCTTGGAGGCCTGTATCATTAATTACCTCCCTTCTAGATGGAAAGCTCCCAGGGCTGAAAACCTGTGTCTTGGACAATGCCAACGACACGTGGTGCTGTCAACTCAAGGATGAATGTGGTTTATAAAATTTACTTCTAAAACAGAAATTCTAGAATGACCCACTAGCCTTATGCTTCTAAGACTACCTTTTCCCCATTCCTTCCTTACTGTTTTTCCTTCTTCTCTCTTCTCTTTCTTTTCTTGTAATTTCTTGAGATGGTGTGAGATGCTGAAAATGGACACTGCATCAGGAGAGTTCTAGACCAGACTCTGGCACTGAGTAGCCATGTGGCCTGGCCCATATCACAGAAACTCTTTGGGCCTGTTTCCTCACCTACGATGGAAATTGGACTCTCTGAGTACCTTGTGAAGTTCCCACTGTGGTCTTTAGATCTTTCTTGCCTCCCCACCCTGCCCCAGATAGTCCATTTTTCTCTTCTCTACCCATAGCCCCTCAACTTCTCTTTCCAGTCATATTCTTCACATACTTCCCCCTTCTCTTTCTTCTCTTACATGAACAAAGGACTGCGCTTACTTTGGTTAGGACAGCCCATGCCCTATGATGTCACAGGCTGGGAGAAGCCACAGGCTGACTGCCAAAACTTGCCTGTTCATGATAGAAAAGGGAATTTGGAAGAGAAGGAGCACATGATGGCATTCTTTCCCTTTCACATCTATGCCCTTATTTATTTTCCTCATATCAGGGGCATGGGCCCCATAGCACCTTCTCATAGGGAGGCCAGAGATTCCCCATTTGCCTTCACAGGGCTCCAGCTTCTCTCCCAGCAGCCAGACACTGTTGAGTAAACTCTTAAGGAACTTTCTCCTTTCATCTGCTCTCCCAGATTATACCTTCTTTCTACTTTGTTTTTCAAAGACAAGACCACCATAGAACATCTCTTTTTCCAAAAGAGCATTTGGCACCTTTGTTCCAAGCCTGAGGGTGGTACAAGAAGTGGTTTCTTCTTTTTTCCTAATACAGGTATTAAGCTGACTTAATATTCACTTATTCTGAAAAATCCCACTTCACAGAAACATTTTTTAACACGAGCCAAAGTGTTTCTCCCTAATTCAGCACAATTGTGCCTGGTTTATATCCATTGATGTTAAATGATTTCCCGTTTAATATCAATTGGAAATGGCTGATTTCCTACCCCAAACAGTACTTAATGTCAATTATGGCAGGCAGGGCAGAGCTGTTTTTCAATTAACTACACCACTCCATTTTGTGTTCTGGCGAGTGGTGCAAAATACATGCACACAGAGCCACCTCGTGTAACAGTGACAGAGAGGGACTGTGTATTGATTTTGCTTCCTATTCTGAGCATCAGTTTGGGAGTGGGGTGCTAGTGTGGGGTGCAGGGATTAACCTTACCCCTTTATTCCAGGCACAAGACATGGTTTATTAGGAATCTACCCTTCCATCAGAGAAGTGTCTGGTGTGGTGATGACCAGAACTTGTTGGGGACAGTACAACACTTAACTATAAACAGTATTGCTAGGACAGAGTTCACAGAGATGTGAAAGGGGGTATAGATTCATAAAAAGGATATGATTGTGATGTGGATTCTCTAATAATTCTCAGAGAATCTGGGAGCGGTTGCCTGGTAAGACTGAAATTGACAGCTAACATTCATTGAACACCTCCTGTGGGTCCGAAATGTTATATTATTTTGAATTTACTCAACTGCCTTGTAAGAGATAATGTATTCCTATTTCATCGATGTCCATATCTGAGGCTAATAGGATTGCCTGGTGCCATTGAGCTATTCAGCATTTGAAGCTAGAGTTCAAATCCAGGGCTGTCTAATTCTGTATCATGGACCAGACTTCCTTTCTAATGAAACAGATGGTTGAAAATGTCCCTGGTGAGTCTATATAATCCCTAGGGTGATGCTCCTTAGTTGTAGGACAGAACCAGAAGATAATGGAATCCAGGGGTTTCTCTTTTCCTTGGTCTAGGAAAGGTTGAAAGCTTGGTCGAAAGCTCTACACAGTCTTTCCTCATATTGCCTTATGTTTTCCTACCTCCCTCTGGGGGAATGCCTTTCCTCACACGTCTGCCTATACTAATTCCACACCTTTCAAGGACTAGCTTGAGTTGCCTATGAGACATTCCTTGACTACAGTGCCCACCTTGGGTACTCTTCTTTGAACACGTTCAGCATGTCTTCTCTAAGATTTTTTGCTAACATTTTCCACATACGGCTGCAGAAAACTTTCCAAAGAGCAGAAACCATGCAGGAAAGAACCTCAGGTGTGGGGGCTAATAGATCAGAGCTGACATCCAGTTTTGTCATTTCCTACATCGTTTTGTCTTCATTCAACAAAGGTTTATTAAGTGCCTGGATAGCTCTTCTTGGCTACTCTTTCTAAGATAGCTAGGAAACAAGACTTCTGGTGAGGTCCATTTGAACTTTCAGATTCCAGGATAACTAATATACTTTTAGAGGGTGTTTGCGTGTCATACTTGCTAATATGCTAAGTTTTTCATCCTGACCAATTTATTTAGAGGAAATATCAGATACCAGTATATGGATTAAGTCCACTGGTTGAAAAATACAGTATATTATTCAACTATTTCTTTGATTTGTGTGAAAGACCATTTGATGAGAATCTGAATTTTCTTTTAAATTCTTACAGTAGCAGGAATTTATTCTTTAAGGTGGTTAAAGGTATCCATAAATGCTAGTCATTTTTATTTTCCTGTATGTTTTTGAGTTTAGGATAACTTTAAACATTATAAAAAGGGAAGGAGAATAAAAAGCAGTGGACATAGAAGGTGGGACTCAAGAACCCTTAATAAGTATCAAGCCAGCATATTATTGTTCAAAAGTGGTACTGATGATGACTCTTATGCCATCATTTCTAGCCTAGACAAAGTGAGTTTTGCTAGATGACAGTAGACAGTATTTATGGACATTGTTCCTTTCATCCTTACAGTATCTCAGAATGTCATGAGAATAAATCTCTTCTTCAGTTCAAACTGGCTCAAGGTCAGTGCATGGAAGCCAGACCTTTGGACTCTTTCCTAAGGAGCTGACTCCCAGCGGTTGTCCTGGGCCTTGATTGACAGCCTTCTTCTCTAAGATGGGGGCTTTCAGAATTGTGAAGAATGAATGAGAAGAGGTTTATAGAGAAATGAGAGGTTTATAAAGAAGGCCTAACTGTGTGCAGGGCACTGTGCTATACAGATTTCAGACACCTGCTTAATTCTTCAGGGAAAGCCCATTTCCCTACACATGAAGTATGTCTCCTTTTGCCACAGTCTTTGCAATACTAGATGGTGATTATGTCAGAGAACCCCAGGCTTTGCCAGAAAGAGACAGGTATTTGGCATGATCTGGGCATCAAGTCCACGTTATTATGTTCATTTCATAGATATGGTGGAAAGATGCTCTCCAGGTCCCTGAGGAGAAATTCTTGACATTTGGTTCAGATCTCTCCTTGGTTCCTCACCTCCGAGGGTATCTAATCCAACTGCTAATTAAGGGAAAAACATGAGACAGCAGATGAGAAGGGTAACATTTTTTTTCTTTCAAGGCAATTTAAACCTTTGGAAGGTACACAAACGTGGTCCTATTATTCAAGTTAATTTACAATCCTTCTTCCATCTACCACAAGGAATTTATGAACCTGGAAGAGCTGAAAGTCCCTTAGCAAAGTAAACAAACTGTAACTCAGGTTTGCATACTTCCAACGAATCTCTATCAGCAGGTTTTATTTTCACATCAGAGGTGAAAAGATAATTTGGTGAGCTGTAGTACTTTGTGTCACTGGAGCAGCTGAGAGCTTACTTGCCCAGTGCGGAAAGAGAGGCTGACTAGGCAGCCATCTGCGGGCTAACACACAGCTGCTGCCATTGTGCTGGTGATGGTGATGATGACCATAAGAGCTGGCATTTACTGAGCCGTCATCATGAGTCTTCCCACGTGGCTTCCCACGTGGCTCAGCTGGTAAAGAATCCGCCTGCCATGTGGGAGACCTGGGTTCGATCCATGGGTTGGGAAGATCCCCTGGAGAAGGGAAAGGCTACCCACTCCAGTATTCTGGCCTGGAGAATCCCATGGACTGTAAAGTCCATGAGGTCACAAAGAGCTGGGCGCAACTGAGTGACTTTCACGTTCACATCATGAGTCAGATATTGTCTAATGCTTTTAAGCCTCAGAACAGCCCTTTGATATTGATGACCTTATCTCCATTTTTCAGATGAGGAAACTGAGGCTTTTAGATGTTTGGATAATTTTCCTCTAGAAACAGAGTGTGACTCCACACAGTTTATCTACAGATGGGGTGTTATCTGAGTATAGAGAATGGACTCTGTGTGTTTGGGATCAGGAATGCCTAGTGTTTTCTTTATAGGGAAAGGGAGATTTATTGTCCTCTTCTCTTTTTGCATCCCCCATCTCCCCCTTTCAAAGTGGACACCAGGCCCCGGACTTGGAGTCAGGAAATGTGTGTTCCAGTCTCCTTGCTCTGAAAAGTGCTGGCCACGTGATCATGGACAGATGCTCCCGCTCTCTGACGTCAGTTTCTGTATTCATAAAATGAGGAGGACAGCAGAGGTAGCTGATGTCCTGGCTCTCCATTTCAGTGGCTTCAGGATTCTGTGAACCAGGATGATCAATCTTTGCCTTTCAACCCCTCTCTCATCCACCCTTGTGTGTGGGACAGCAATGCTTCTCTTGGATGTGCAAGGCACTGAAAAGAAGGAAAGTTTTTTTTTTTTTTTTTTATGTGCTGTATACCAGACGACCTTGATGTGATGGACTACAGGGTCTGGTGACACTGTGCACTCAGTACTATTCAACACTTTGCCTGAAAGGAAGGAAGGAATGGATTTATTGACTTGTGACTTTGACTCGGGCCTGTGTATCAAGCCTATTATTATGTGGAATGATTAGGCTGCAGTGGCAGGGACAAGTTAAACTAGAACAACAAAAGACCTCCTTAACCTTTACCTGGACACAAGGCCATTCATAATGACTTGCATGGTTTGGAAAACCAAGTCTGTCCTGGAGCACTCAATACTTCTGCAGCCCCAGCAAATGAGCAGGGAAGGGAAGATGGATGGTTGAGGGAGATGAAATGTAATCCAATTCTGCATAGTCCTGTTTAGAATGCTGAGTTCAGGTCTGTGTCAAAAAAACAGCGACGGCTTAGAGATCATCATCATTTTCTTTGGCTTGAAAAAGGAATTTGAAACCAGATACTGTGTTGCTTGCTGAGAAAGCTTCCCACTATTTGTTATCCACTAGAGCAAATTATGCTCTTTCCGAAAGATATTTTCCCTCTTGAAGGAACCATGTGCCTTCTATTAATGTGAACAGAAGTAGATACATGGAACTTTCACACACACACACACACACACACACACACACACTCACTGTCAGTATCAAATACAAAGTCTCCTTGAAAAGCTAAAATAGCAAACCATTCCAGGCTTCTCTTGCTTCTGAAAGATACTCTTCCCTCGAACGCCTATCCCTGCCTGATGAACCGTATTTTTGGTGGAATGGCTGCAGCATCAACATTTCAGAATCGTGGGTAGGATGAGTTCTTTTCCAGACACCTCCCCCTAAATATTGCAACTCTTAATGGAGCTGGGTATAGCACACAAATTAGAGACTCTCCCAGCTAGAGGAGACCTTACTGATCATCTCACCCCAGGGCAACCTAAGTATTTCTTTAAATGGCCAGTAGGCAAATATTTTAGGCTTTGTAGGCCACCCTGTCTTTGTCACCAATACTCAGCTTTGCTATTGTAGTAAGTAAGCAGCTCTGGGCAGTACTTGCACAGTGAGCATGGCTTGACTCCATGAAACTTGACTGACAAAAACAAATGGCAGGCCAGGCTGGGACCGCAGCTCGCGGTGTGCTGACCCCTGGCCTCACTCATGGTTCAAATGAGTGTGAAGAGGCTCGTTCAGGGGCGTTTTTGCCAGCTAGCCACAGAACCAGGGGTGGACACTCCTAGAGTGGGAATCAGGTGTGCAACTCAGGGGTCCCTGGTCTGGGGGTTTCCTTCAATAGCATTGTCTTAATTCAGTTGAATGCTCTAATATTTCAAGCAATTTATTGTGAAAATTAATTTATCAGCTAGAATATGGAAACCATGCTTGGTTAATAGGGGTCATGTCTGGAGTGAGGTGAGACTTGTGTGTGACACTGGTGACTTTGAAGCCAGCACTCCGTTGCACACATCATCTGGGCAGACTCTGACCATCCACTAATTTACATGAGCCTGTGGGGAGAACATAAAAATCCTTTCCATCACTGGGGCTCAGACTTATGCAAACATACTTGGGAAACTTGAGGAGAGCTGATTCTAGCAGATACAAGATTGTAGAGAAGGAGAGCAGAGCTTTAAGAGAAACACACCGAGTGAGGAAGTCTGGTAGAGGTTGTTCAGCTTAGCTTAGTCACAATGAGATTGTTTGGTAAGGACCATAGTTCTGGAACAATGAAAGCTCTACTAAAACTCAGGTGACCCAAGTCACCTGGGGGCACCCCTGGACCCTGGCCATAATAAAACTAAAAACACAAAATTGCTAGGAACCCTAGTACCTTTGCAAGAAGTTTCCATGACCTACCCTGCCCCAACCCTGCCTCAACACACACACACATAATAGCACAGCCTGAAAGAGCCAGCATTTCTTCTGATGGAGTCATGAGACCTGGAAGTCTGGAGCGAGGCAGTAATGCGGTGCCAGGTGGAGGCAGCTGAGAAACTGGACACCAAGCAGGCAGAGGTCATGAGTGCGTGAGTGCCTTCACCCATGTGCTCTGCAGAGGAGAGCGGCCACTCTGCAGACGGGCTCAGCGGCATAAGGCACAGACAACCCGGAAGCAGACAGCAATAGAGACCAGCGACAGTGGCAGAAAGAAGCGATTACACGGAGTGTTGAGTGCGGGGACTGGTCTATGGTAAATTGGTATCAGTGTGTTAGGGGCTCAAGCTGAACATCTGCAACAGGGCAGGTCAGTGTGCTTGACATAGGTGTGGATGAACCTGGAGAAACAGATCTGTCATGCCAGCTTACAGTTTCTGAGCAGTGACTGTATGTCAGGTGCTATGCTACCCGCCTTTCAGGCATTATGTCATTAGATCTGAATATCAACCTTGCAAGGTCCATACTGCTCATATCTTCAGGGATGGTCAGTGATGGCTGGAGTAACAACTCTCTCCAAATAACAGCAACTACAAAGTAAAACATCTTTTTCATTCACATTTTGTGAGGCCAGAAGTTGACGACAGCTCTGTGCCCAGCTGAAAGTGAACTGTGGATCTGTTCGTATTACCTGGGACCCTGGCTGAAGGAGCAGTCTTTATTCTGGATGTGTTCTCAATGCAAGAAAAATGCAAGAGCGGGCTGAACTTTGTCATCACTTTTTTAAAAAATGAAGTATAATTGATTTACAATATTATATCATGTTCAGGTATACAGCATAGTGATTCAATATTTTTATAGATCATATCCCCTTTGCTGTACATTACATCCCTGTAACTTATTTATTTTATATCTAGTAGTTTGTGCCTCCTAATCCCTTCTTCTGCCTTGCCACTCCTCCAGCCCCTCCCCCACTAGTTATTACTAAGTGCTCTCTGTATCTGTGAGTCTGTTTCTATTTTGTTATATTTATTTGTTTTTTTCTTTAGCTTCCACATAGAAGTGAAAACATATAGTATTTATCTTTCTGTCTGACTTATTTCACTGAACTTAATACTATCCAGGCCCATCCATGTTGTTGCAAGCGGCAAACTTTCATTCACTTTTGAAGTTGCTACTTGGATGTTTGCCTCAGGTTCATGCATCTGCCAAAGGAAATCATGACCAAGTTTGACAGTGGGGTGGGGAAGCAGTCTGTGCCTTCTAAGAAACAGGGCAAATCACATGCCAGTGGAAGGAAAAGGTGTTTGTGACTAATTTAATCTATCATACCATCTCTGCTTTATAAATGAGAGCAGAGCCCATTATCTCACATAGCCATTCACCCATAGCCATGCATTACACTTTTGGCACTAAGGGATACACCTTTGATTTAATTATATGGGCACTCTCTTACCCACTTTGTTCTGCGTATATATGTACACCTTACAGGTGAGGTCCTCTGGTGGGTGGAGGATACCATATCTATAGAATGAAGAACAGGCCTAGGGCATCTTAATCTAGAATTTATAAACTTGAAACTCGGGTACACTTAGATTTGTTGTTGTTCAGTCGCTAAGTCTTGTTCAGATTGCATTTTCTAAATTCATGGTGCAAATACTTTCTTGCCATTATAGAGAAAAGCTTTTCTTCCACTGTGCCCGCTACTCTATGGTATCGTAAGGACTCTGCAAGCTGGTGGTATTATTTTAGAAATAGAATTGCCCCTTGAAGCAGGCTGACTTGTCAGGTTTGAGGAAAAATTTTCCCTCATCTTTTTATTATGAGCATTTTCAAACATACAGAAAGGTTGGAAGAACTTCACAGAGATCACCAGGTCTCAACAGTGGCTACTTGTTTTATCTATAAATTTCCAAACACACACATTTATATGCACACATACATGCATATGTATATACTGGGAAATTCAAAAATAAGTTGCACACATCATGATATTTCTTTCTATGTGCTTCTGATATACCTCCTGAAAATTGAGATATTCTTTTAAATAACCCTATCACCATTACTATACCTTAGAATAATTTCTTAAGTCTTAGACGTCATTTATAGCTATGTTTCAGTACTAGAATCCAATCAAGTTTTATGTATTGCATTTAGTTATAGTGTTTCTTTAAATTTCTTTAATTTGCAAAAGTCCAACAGTACCTCACTTAAAAAATAAAGATTTTAGAAATAGACCAGGACAGCTATCTTATGTAATATCTTATTATCTGGATTTGCTTGATCATCTTCTCTTGGGGTCATTTGTTTTGTGTCTCTATCCCCTGTATTTCCTATAACTGCAAGTTAGTTCTAAAAGCATGATGGGTGCACATGTCTCTTTCAGATCTGGTTTCCTCGGTGTGTATGCCCAGAAGTGGGATTGCTGGGTCATATGGCAGTTCTATTTCCAGCTTTTTAAGAAATCTCCACACTGTTTTCCATAGTGGCTGTACTAATTTGCATTCCCACCAACAGTGTAAGAGGGTTCCCTTTTCTCCACACCCTCTCCAGCATTTATTGCTTGTAGACTTTTGGATAGCAGCCATCCTGACTGGCGTATAATGGTACCTCATTGTGGTTTTGATTTGCATTTCTCTGATAATGAGTGATGTTGAGCATCTTTTCATGTGTTTGTTAGCCATCTGTATGTCTTCCTTGGAGAAATGTCTGTTGAGTTCTTTGGCCCATTTTTTGATTGGGTCATTTATTTTTCTGGAGTTCATCGCAGCACTGTTTATAATAGCCAGGACATGGAAGCAACCCAGATGCCCATCAGTAGACGAATGGATGAGGAAGCTGTGGTACATATACACCATGGACTATTACTCAGCCATTAAAAAGAATTCATTTGAATCAGTTCTAATGAGATGGATGAAACTGGAGCCCATTATACAGAGCGAAGTAAGCCAGAAAGATAAAGACCATTACAGTATACTAACACATATATATGGACTTTAGAAAGATGGTAACAATAACCCTATATGCAAAACAGAAAAAGAGACTCAGATGTATAGAACAGACTTGTGGACTCTGGGAGAAGGCGAGGGTGGGATGTTTCAAGAGAACAGCATTGAAACATGTATATTATCTAGGGTGAAACAGATCACCAGCCCAGGTTGGATGCATGAGACAAGTGCTCGGGCCTGGTGCACTGGGAAGACCCAGAGGGATCGGGTGGAGAGGGAGGTGGGAGGGGGGACTGGGATGGGGAATACATGTAAATCCATGGCTAATTCATTTCAATGTATGACAAAAACTAATGTAATGATGTAAAGTAATTAGCCTCCAACTAATAAAAATAAATGGAAAAAAAAATAAAAGCATGATGGGGGGGGTATCATTAAACCTTGATGTCTAGGATTCTTTACAGGAGGTTCTATGTACTTGATGCTGTTTCTCACCTAGAGGCATATGGATCAAGACATCCTACTGCCAGTGATCTTAAGTTTGATCATTTTGTGATGGTGGTAAATGCAGGCACTCTTAATGGTAGGTTTATGTTTCTCCTTTTGCAATTTAGAGTGATACTTTGAAATTTTGTGACTTGCTTATTCCTCATAAAACTTTTACTTTTTATTGGTTTTGGGGCTTCCCAGGTGGCTTAGCAGTAAAGAACCCACCTGCCAATGCAGAAGACATGGGTTTGATCCCTGGGTCGAGTAGTAGATCCCCTGGAGGAGGAGATGGCAAACTACTCCAGTATTCTTGCCTGGGAAATCCCATGGACAGAGGAGCCTGGCGGGCTACAGTCTATAGAGTCACAAACAGTTGGACACCACTGAGTGACTGAGCATACAGTCAATGAAAACACAGGTTCTTACTTAAATTTAAATTTCAGATAAACACTGAAGACATTTTTTGTATAGTATGTCCCAAATGTTGCATGGGGCATATGTATACTAAATTTTTGTTGTTGTAATCTGAAATTTAAGTATAACTATGGATCCTGTGTCTTATCTGGCAAGCCTAGACTCTCTATTATGGGGGAGCATTATGGAAAAGGAAAAGGGAAGTAAAGATACCAGATGCTGAAAACAATCTGTATAGATTTGGTGAGACTTCCTGGAGACAAGTTTACACATAAAGGTTTGGGGAAGCACGGCTGGAGATGCAGAAGATGCAACTGCATAGGTTTGGGATTGGTCACAGTGATGTATGCGGATGGTCCGAAAATATGCTGAGTTCATCCAGCGTGTACTCTTCTTAAATACTACTACGTACATACCCTGGAGTGGACACCAGTATAAAACAGAGTGGTGATCTTTGTATATTTCTCCAGTTTCTTCAACGCACTTCAGATGTTTCAGTGAAAGGACCCTGCAGCTTAAAGTCTGAGGGACAGGCAAGGTTTAGTGTCTCTGTAATGTCAGCCCTTACTTAATCTCTCTGTGCCTTGGTTTCTTCATCTGTAAAATGAGGATAATAATCATAGTATCTTTCTCTTGGCATTATTGTGAACTTTAAATAGTTTAAACTACATAAAGTATATAATGTTGTGTTTGGTAAATAGTAGTTCAATGAATAGCACCATTACTTATTCCTCCATTATTGTATGAATGAGAATTGACTCATTTTTGTGTGTTCAATCATGAAAGCACTATGTTATCTATCAGGAATATGACTCTGCAACCAACCATGAAGGAATATCTGCTCCTGGTTTTAACCAGAATGGCAGTATGTGCAGCAACTTGAATTGGAAACATCTGGTTGGTTGAAGTTGAGGCAGGAGTGGAGAGGTAGGGGTGAGGGATGCTCAGGGGCTAAGCAAGAGGTGTGAAGATATCATGGCACCTGAAGCCAGATGACTTTCTGTAGGACATTTTCAGGAGACCTGGTATAGAAGGTCAAGGTTGAGACCAGCTCATTCATTACCGAGGTTGAAAGTGAAGAACTAAGCACATGTGGGTTGCAAAGGGTCAGGCAAGCTGAGAAATAGCTGTGAACACAGATCATGACCACAGTGTAGATTGTGGTTTGGGCAGCTGTAGTCTCTAGTTACACAAACCAGAACCTAGACAACCTATCACCCCACATATCCAATCCAGATCTTTATTTCTTTTACCTCCTAATATGTTCATCTTTTTTCCCCATTCCCACCTACAGCACCACCCTTAACTGAGCCAAACCATCTTTTGCTTGGACTGTAAATGACTCCCAACTGATCTCCCTGCATCTGTGATGGCTCCCTTTTCTTCTTTTCTCCATCATGCAAACAGAGGGATGTTTTCTAAAATCAAATATGATCATGGGGCAGCCTGAAAAAGTTGGTCATGGTTCCCAGGACAGAGTTGCAATTCCTAAAGACTGTGATCCAACTCCCATGTATTCTCCTGCAGCTGTGTCTTCTTCCAGGGGCTGCTTCATGCTGGGCTTTCACAACCCTGGCCTTTCTTTGGCCCTGCTACTCACCACACAGCACCCAGTGCTGGGAGCTGCAGTTGCCTGTGCCTGGAGCACTCTTCCTCCTCCTTTTATCTACTTAAAATCTCATCCTCCCAATCAGAGTCAGGCATCAGGGAAATGAGGGATCATTTTCCCATGATGCTTTTAGAGCTAACTTCCAGTTATAGGAATTACAGGGGATAGAGACACAAAACAAATGACACCAAGAGAAATGATCCCTCCTTCCTCATTTTAGGCTCTAACAGAGCACCCTGAATTTCTCCTTTGTGTCACTTACATAGTTGAAATTCTACATTTAGTTATTTACTTGCAATTAACTATTAGTGAGTTCCACAAAGGCAAGGATCACGCTTGGTTTTGCTTAGCATCATCTCTCTAGAGTGTAGCATGACATTTAGAAAATACTAGGCCCTCTATAAATGTTGGTTGACTGAATAAATGCCTGCATGATTAAATAAATGGGTGCATTCGTGAACAAGCAGAGATTCAGGCAGAATCAGAATGTGGGATTGTGTAACAGTGTAGGTCCATCAGAAGGCATTGACAACTGAGTCATCTTATCCAGATGGCTTGGACCCTCCCTAACTGGTCCTATTCCTTGAGCTCACCTTTCAAACCGTGCGTGTTCTTCACGCCTGACAAGGTTCAGAAATGCAGAAGCTGCAGTTTGGTTGGTTCATCTCACATCCTCAGCTCAGGGTGTGGCATGTGGTGGGCACTTAATGCATTTCCCCCTCTAATGAATGAATGAGCCACTGCCCAGGGAGTGCTCACATTTTCATCTACCATTCCTGTTGGGCAGGGGGGCTGGGATGTCTGGTGTCTTTTGGAGCTGGTGCACCTGATGCCTCTGAGTGTGTCTTAGATAGAGTTCTCCTTGGGAAAGGATTCTGAACAGTGTGTTTTGGTGTTTTAGGCCATTCATGGTCAGAGCTTTAGCCTCTCCAGCCCACCTCTACCATTGTGATGTATAAGGTCTCGTCTCAGCCATCTCACTCTGGGGTGAATTTGGACCAGGGCTGTTGTGATTCCCCTGGGACCCCAAGCTGGGTCAGGGGTCCTCCTCCCCTCCAAGGCCTGGGAGTACCTCTGTTTCCTCAGTCGTTCTGAGGAAATGACTTTTCCGGAAAGAAGAGACCCAGGCCGCAGTTTCTTGGCAGCTAGACTGGAGGGAGAGTGTAAGCTGAGCCTCATGCTTTCTCTCTGCACTTTACAAATATCTCATTTTTTATTTCCCTCCAACAACATGTGATGACCCTTTGGCAAGTCCTTAGTGCTAAATTTCTTTTTTATGGAGGCAGCAGTAAAAACTCTAGGGCCTTTGATAGGCAGAGCTGGGACGTCGAGTGGATGTAAATCACTTGAGCATTGGCTGGATTCGGTTGACAGATTTCTAGGTTCAGTGAAACTTTCCTTTCCCAAATAAATCAAATTCTGACCTACAAAGGTCTAAGCTGGGAACACTTCTGAAGTGTCTGAATTTGGGCTGAGACTAGAGGTCATCCTGTCTGGGTGATGGGCATGGATTTTGTAGTGAGCGTGAAGGGAAAATTCATGACATAGAGTTTTTGTACATTTCTCTTTTGCTTGAAGCTTTTGGTATGCTTTGCTCCTGGGCCCTTACATGAAATAGTTACAAAACATATAAAGGAAACCAAGGAGGTCTTGGAATGAGTATGGAAGCAAGCTGTGGTGGTGGGGACATCTTTATTCAAAAAGAAGTGTGTGTGTATTTATGTGTATGTGTGTGTGGCAGGGGGGACTCTAAACTGTATGACCTTGTTGACGTTTCTCCACAGCTGTAGAGTACAGCTGTGTCTGACCCTTATAAGGTATTTGTATATAGAATGGCATTGAGAAGGTCTGTGCTTAGAAGGATTTGAAATTTTAAGATTATCTCCAAAGTGTCAGTTATCTTATTATGACTCAAAGTACCTAGAGGATCAGAGGGACCTATCTATTTGCTTCTGGACTGAGTTTTATTATTCCAAATGGCATATTGTTTCCACTTATAACTCAAGCATCCATAAGCCTGCTTACCATAGGAGTCTCAAACAGAGTCTATAAAGGGACACCAGGTGTCTGGAATGTGTAATTTTGGAAGGCATCCACCCACCTCTCACCTGTGTGGGAACCATCACAAATGGAAGCATGCAGCATCTCTGAAGCCATGTATGAGCCAGGTGGGGGCTGCACTGACACTCACTAATGGCCCAACTCTCACGGAATAGCATAGCGCCATTAACAACTGATTATACACATTATTGGGCAGCTCACAGCTAATGGGACCTGTCACAGGATCTCAGAAGACTGGGCTTATGATCTGTTGATAAATAGATACGTGGAACATGTGGGTCAGTCATTTCCTAGTTAAGATGGAAGGAGGAAATGAAGTGACAGGTGCAGCAGTTCCACATAGACTATGGCGATGTGCTTGGATGGCATCTGGTATCGACGTGAGGCCGGGGGTGGCCTGAGGTGCAGTGGGATCTCTCTGTTCTATTCCTGCAGATATAAAGGGTGGAGGGGGGATGAGGCAATCGCATGGAGATTTTAAAAAATGCATTGGAACATCAACATTCTGAAGGGACCTGTCTTCCTACTAGCAGTTTCCTTGGGAAGTTGAGAACTCTTAAGGATGCCTTTGTTCTTGTACTTTCTTTGTGGGGTTTCTGGGGAGGGTTGTGAGGGTCTTTTTGAGTGTCCTTGGTTGTGTCAAACTGCTGAAGGAGTAATAGGCAAAGGTGAAGTAAGCAGGGATAGGAATATCACTGCCAACTAGTATGTATCATTTAAACCTGGGTTGAGGTCTACTTCTTATTCTGATACAAATATCCAGGGTGATAATAGAGTAGACTTGAACTTCAGGCCACAAATACAGGCAGCATTATTTTATTTAAATAAACTTCATTCTGATTTGGCTCAGATGAGAAATATGGTCTCATTCATTTGGTGGAGAGGTGGGGACAAAGATTTTCTCTAGGCCCCTCTGGTATCTGTTCACCCAGAGTATTATCCACACCCTCACCTTCATTGGTTCCTTTCAGTCTGTGAATGCAGTGCTTCCGTGGCATCATATTTTTGCCAAGGCTGGTAGCCTTCTCATCTGGGGCCAGCCTGTATAGGTGCATTGGGCAACGCTCCATCAGTGGCCCTGTCACCTTCCCTTGGTGATCACTGCTGCAATGCAACAGAGCCTTGGAGTCACACCCCCTCCTTTCTCTTGGAAACCCCTCAACTCAAAAGCATTTGCCTCTTTCCCTATGTCAAAGAGCTCAAATTTATAGGGGAAAAAAAAAAGCCAGGTAGGGATTTTTCTGCAGGCAATTTCTACTTTCAGTCTTTACAATCCTTGGCTAAAGTAAGGGAACACAAAGAGCTTGACTATTCTTTGGGAGTCAAGGAGGGGAAATGTGGTGAGAACAAAATGCACATTAATGTCTCAGTTGCTTATACTTCTGTGATAAGGGTGGTGATGGCAAAGATGGTGAGAAAGATGATGATTTATGTTGGCATTTGCTTTAGAATTTCAGGCCACAATCTGACATGATCCCTGTAGTAGGTCAGTAAGGTAGGATAATGTGCCAAAAGGAAATGAAGACTCAGAGAGGTTTTGTGAGTTGGCCAAGACCACATAGCAAGTCAGTAGCCACAAGCCCTCCTTTGTTGGTTCAGTATAGTTTTCTTTGAAAAAGGCCGTGCGTTGCCATTTTCTGTTTGGAGAATACCAGACAGGCCCAGCCTTCTGGGAGAAAGTAACTGTGAGTAACTTAGAGACACCCAGGGTCTTGGACAACCAGGACACTGAGAGACCTTAACAGAAAGAATCCTAAGACTTGCTAGCCCCCTCAAAGTCTCCCTGCCATCTGGGCAGAAGGGGACCTTGTAAGTTAGACAGAATTTGAGCTCTCTGCCATCCAGGGTTCTTTGGATAGAAAAGAAAGTTTATTTTGGTGTTATATTCCTCTCCATATCACTCTCCCTATATTTCTGCTGCTCCTTTCCATCGAAAGTAATTAATGGAAGCTAGAAGGCCTCGAACATGCACATGTGTATGCATGTGCACGTGTGCCTGTACACACACACACACACACACACACACACACCCCTTCCTATGATTTTTTTTACTCTTACTTGAATTATGTTGAGCTGTTTGGTCTATTGGTTCAGTACCCCAAGCCTAGTGCAGTATTGTCATCCCTCGCTTTACAACACAGTCATTATATCCCTAAACCACATTGTGATACACAGTGCCTTCTGTTTACGACTCCCGAAACTCCCACTCCATATATCACCTGCCATAAAACCCATCAAACTGCTGCTACTAAAATGGTGCACAGTGGTCTAAGCAGGAGCCAGGCAAATTGTGTGCTACCCTACTGTGGTTAATGAGAGTGAAAATGTGGTTAGGATTTTATTCAGGCGATGTTCATTTGCAGGGCCATTGTAGTGAGATGGCAAAGAAAGATTCTTTTGTTAACTTGAATGACAATATATTTTCTATTGTATGGAGTGGTTCAGTGCAGAGTTTGCCAAATTATTCGTCAAATGTAAATAAGTCAAACTGTGACCTTAAACGACTAGGCTTTTTTTATTGCTGGGGGTGGGGGTGGGTCTCAAAAACTAATTAATATAGTGAGATTGTGATATTATCAGAAACCTGTTGCCAGATTTGGAAGAACAGTAGCACAATTCAACTCTAATAGACCAACAAGTTAAAATAGAAGGTCTAGTTTCTGTAGAATAAATAATTTATTGTGTCTTCTACCTGGTGGATTTTTTTTAAGAAGATGGAGGATGGGGAAAGGGCACCTTACCTTTAGGATGTTTTGCATTCTTCTGAAACCTGATGTAAGCAGGGGATCTTTAGTAATATCCTTAACAATCACTGAGTACCTATGTGAAGATCTTCACTGAAAAATAATTAGAGCAATTAAACATAGCTTTGTTCTGTAAATAATCTTAATTCAAAGGAATTCTCACCCTTCCCGGAACGCTTTCCCCATCTCCAACTCAAGAGCCAAGACTTTTTGATCTTAAAGAAAGGATTTCCTAAAGTGGTTCAATAAATGCAAGTATTTTACTCAAGGAAAAATAACATAAACCTCTCTCTTGTTCATCCATGATTCTCTTATTGTCTTACAGATTTTTCTTTCCCTCCAAACAACTAATTGTGTGGCATGGAAGACATATACTATTAATGGTATTAGAAGACTTTCTTCTGTAAGCCTTGGTCCATTTATGAAAACTTTAAAGAAAAAATTAGCACAGTGTATATACAGCATGTCTGATCTCATTAGCTCGTTAATTCATCACTGAGATATGAGTGTCCCCAGAGACTACTCTGGGCAATGTCATGGAAGCAGAGCTTGTCCCTGGCATGCTCTAGCCTTTCTAGTTTCCTCTTCTCCACTGCTCCCCCCAGGATGATTGGGGTCCTGGGGGCTGTCCCTGAAGAAGCATTGTTATCACTGCCAAAGCTGGAACGGGCCCCCCACCAAACCCCAAGTTCACTCATATATGTTATTCATTTAACACACACACACAAATGCTATGAGGCAGGTTCTAGTGTTTTTCCCACTCTATAGATTGAACCCATGGAGACTAAGCAGTTATTCTAAGGTCAAGTGAATGGGGAGGGGCAGGACCTATTGTGGTCTCCCTTCTTGTAGATCATTCTTCCTCCTTCTGATCACCTTCTGCTGGGGTTCTCTCCATTACCCTAGACCTCTTCCCCCACTATTTCTTTAAAGTCTTAATTCTCTCCTGGGGAAACTGAGTGGCCAAGGGGTGAACTACACACTTCCTCTCCACTCAGATATAAGCAGATGATTATTCTCAGTGCAGGACTCTTGTTTTCTGGAGGGAATGTTACATGCTGTGGCCTCAGCAGAGAAACTGTGTAGGAGCAGGCACTAAACCTGCTTCGTAAGTATTGCTGGCTGGTCCTGTCTGCAAATGAATAAGTTTCCTTAGAGATTCATGTCTTTATGAATATGGCAGCCCTAACCATGGAATGGAGTAGAGTTCACATTATCAGGAAGGACTAAGTAGGGGCTGCAAAAAGGATGTCACCCACAAAGATTTTGTGGGTGAAGAATACATTCTGTGGCCTTCCCTGAGGGCTCAGCAGTAAAGAATCTGCCTGCAATGCAAGAGACAAGGATTCAATCCGTGGGCCAGGAAGATCCCCTGGAGAAGGAAATGGCAACCCACTCCAGGATTCTTGCCTGGAGAGTTGCACAGACAGAGGAGCCTGGTGGGCTGCAGTCCATGGAGTTGCAAAGACACGACTGAGGAGCTAACCACCACCACCACCACCACGTTGTGTGTGCTTTCAGGAGGCTTTGCTTATCAACTCCCAGTACTGCACCCTCACAAGGCTGAGAAAAACAAATCATTCAGGTAGAAACTAAAGGGTAGCAAATTCCACACAGGATCCTCTATGAAATGAGCACAGGCTAGGGGGCAGTTTTCAGACCGAGCCTCTCTGTGATCTGTTTGACTTCTTTGGGTGAAATCTGATTTCAATTGAGTCATATTGTTTTTAAAAAATTCCAACTCCAAACAGCACCACAAAAAGGAAATTAAACTATAAAAAGTGCATTAAGGTAAGGGTAGGGATCTAAGATACTGGCCCAGAAACAAGTCAAAATCAAAGTTAAGAATAGAACCCATAAGTTGCTCTAGTTAGACATTACAGATGCCACCAGTATTTACAATTGCTTGATGTAAAACAGTCTATCTTGCCATGGATGCTGACATCATCAGCATAGCACTTAGGGATCTCCAAGTACTTTATAAGCATCCCTTTACTTATTCAGTTCTTGTGGACAGTCTGATAAATAGAAAGTACCATTATCCAAGCCCTATGGATAGAAGCACTCCAGCTGGAAATGCATCCACAATATAGGGATTCTGTGATGATTTGGGGACTAGCAAAGTATTGTTGGCTCTCAAAATATTTGGATTCATTCTCTCCCTGACTCAGCATCCCATACTTTGTAATTCATATTTCTGATATTTGAGATCTACATCAAGATAGGCAACTGGATAAGTAGGGATATTTTTATTCTAGCCCTGGTGGTGCCACTAACTAGCTGTGTGACCTTGGACAAGCCACTTGTCCTCTCTCCTCTGCCTATGGATCAAGATTATTTTCAAGATCAAGCACACATACACAAAAACAAACAAACAAACAAACAAACAAAAAGTGGCCAAACCTAGGAAAATCTAGGGCACAAAGCAATTGTATTATCATTATATAGGAGAAAAGAAGAAAAACAAAGGAAAGACATAATTTTAAAAAAATTTAGTTGAGTTTTGGCACAATATTTTGCTGGCAAGTAAATATAATATGAAATTTAATTCAAGTATGGCTGTGCCCTCCCTAATTATTTCTTACACCTGATGTTGCCCATGGGAAAATTCTCTCTGAGGCCATGCATTTAGGGTCTTGTATATTTTCAGGTTTCCTTATTAAGTAGAAACCAGAAGCCTTTTTATGTCTCCATGGGGATACCTCCAGTGCTTGTATCAGCAAAAAAAAAAAAAACAAACACAAAACCCATAACCTGAGGTGTTGGGGTTAGGACAGAAAGTCCGAAGGGGTTCAGTCCCATAAGGGAGATCATTCTGCCTGGCTGGTCATGTGGGCTATACAGTCCTGTGGGCTATACAGTCCTATGGTCTCCTGAACATGGAATGATCATTGGGTTTAAAAGGAGCTTTGGCTTTTAAAGAGGAAAGAGATTAGAGAAGTGTGTGTGTGTGTGTGTGTGTGTGTGTGTGTGTGTGTGTGTGTGTGTGTTGTATATAGACCCTTGATCAAAAACTTTTGGGTCTATCATTAGTGGCAAAGAAGCAGCAGATAGGGAAAAGGAAAAAAATATTAGCTAATGAATGTTAGTTGAATATCTGGTGACAAAGAATATTATGCAATATGTTATCTGTGATATTCTCTTTTAAAAGAGGTTGGGCATGGTTGTATTTTTTATTCTCAATTGCTAATTGTTTTCAGGTTCACCAAGCATTTCTTTCTGGTGTTAATCCACCAAAATTTGCCTAGTTTTGAGCTGGATTCACTGTGGTTCAAAAGAATTCAGAGTCATGGTTATTGATCTGTAGAAATTTATGGACTGATCAGGGAATATATTGATAAGAAGAGAGACAGAGTACAAAGCAAGAGGATTTTCAGTTAAGTGCTGCCTCGAGTGGCAAAGATAATCCATGCTTTGAGAGTTAAGAGAAAGGGGAACCCCAGTTTTGGAGAAATGGGTATTGGAGCTGTGGGTAAGGGTAGGGGGCCTCCTGAAACTGGTGGAACCAGAAGTGACAGAGATGTTTGGGTAGAATTTGGCTGAGTAGCATCTGACTGTCTGCAACCCCATGGACTGTAGCTCACGAGGCTCCTCTGTCAATGGGATTTTCCTGGCAAGGACACTGTAGTGGGTTGCCATTTCATTTTCCAGGAGATCTTCCTGCACTGCAGGCAGATTTGACTGAGGAAGCCCAGACTTTGGAGACTCACCTCTGTAAACACCTTGGTTCTGTGAGCCTGGGACCAGCAGGGGGAGCACAAGGGAATAAACAGCTTTGGTTTGAGAACGTGGCTGTGGTCTTTGGAGTTCCAGGAAAACAAGCTTGTGAACACTTACTAATATCCGCTCTCTGCTTGCACGTACCTGTTGAGAGAGCCCAGCACTCTCCTCCCTCACTCACTTACAAAACTTGTTCCATGGTAAATGCAAAAACAAACCCCAAACCAAACTACCAAAAGAGCCCAAAGCAAACAAAAAATCTAGACAAAGAAAAAAGTAATAACCTTCAGTTCTTAATTGTTCTTTAAAGCAACTTGAATCCTTTAGCTTTTCAATTCTCTGAATAATCAGGTGATATGAGAAATTCACAGAATATTATGTAACTCAGAGACCTGTCTCTTTAATATTTTCTCTGCATTAGGAAAACAGGCTATTTAAAAACATTCAGCAAACCCATGACTGTTGCAGAGGGGGTTTGGGGGAACTAATATGATCTTTATAAGGCTTCAGTGTTGAAACATGCATTTTTAAAATGCTGCAGCCTCATGTTTATTCTCAGTGAAACTTCTTTAAGTTTCTAAAAAGTTGGTCAAATATGGTTCATAGATGTATTAGAATGAGGCTTCAGCTTTGCTGAACTACCTCTGCCTGGATGTCCATGTCCCTTTTCATGGATCTTCCATCACAAAGAACAATATAGCTCTGCTTGCTTCAGGCCCTTTGTACATCTATTTCTATTGGAAGTCTCACACTGTACCTTTTCCTCAAACTTTCTTTTGCCTACTTAATTTTAACTCATTATTCATGTCTCAACTCAGGCATCGCTTCTTAGGAAAGTTCTATAGCTTATAGACTAGGTCTGTCTGCCATATATTCTCAACATATTTTTTATTCATTTACATGGTTTATAATTGCATATATATTTTTGTGACTATTCTGCTCACCATTCTGTACCTTACTAGACTGAAAGTGCCAGAGTATGAGTGGGGGATCTGTCCTTTTAATACACCATTGTGTCCTAAGCATGAAGTATATAGTTCCTGATATCTAATACAGCTCAGTAACTACTTACCTATTGGGTAGAAAAAAATACAGACTTAATAATTTCACCTTCTAACAGTGGATGTTGGGCTTCTCAGGTGGTATAGTGGTAAAGAATCCGCCTGTCAATGTAGGAGACACAGGAGATAGTTCACTCCCTGGATTGGGAAGATCCCCTAAAGGACGAAATGGCCACCTACTCCAGTATCCTTGCCTGAAAAGTCCATGGACAGCAGAGCCTGGCGGGCTATAGTCCATGGGGTCGCAAAGAATCAGACATGACTGAGTGTGCATGCACACTCACACTCACAATGGTGGTTTTTCCTTCTGCTAAGGATTATGAGGGTAGAAAGAATTGAGGCTTAGGGAGGGACAATAAGGTCAGGAGAGCCTTGACAAATACTAGTTTTTGGAGGAGAGTGGGAAGGGTATTGGGAGAGAGGCTAGACAGGGGAGAGTGTCCAGTGCTCTCTGAGGGATGTAAGGAGACATGACAGAAGATGTGGGATGACTGTCCTGTGCCTCAGGTGGGAGAAAGCACTAGCCGTGGTTCAGCTTGCACAGTCTAAAGAACATTACTAACTTTACTAGTTATTCTTCATTTGCTCCCCATCCCTGAGTTCACTCTATGGTTTTGAAGTCCCCAGAGGCTGACCGTGGCTCCTGGTTGGATTTGGCAAGTGGGAGGGACTGGAATGATCTGGAGGGAGGGAGGGAGGGAGGTGGGGAGGTGGATTTGCCCACCCCCTTGCCCCCTTGAGTGCCCATCTCCAGTGGCAGCGGCACCCCCGCTTTGCCACAGCCCCTGCTTCCAGGCCCCTCTGTCCCAGCTCTCACTGGTCTCGGGAAACGATTTCCTATCCGCATCCCTTAGGGCCTCCTGCCAACCTGAATCCTCACGTGCCTCTCTGATCATTCCTTATTCCTTGTTTGTTTCCTTAACTCTATTTAGCCCTCTGTCAGTAGCCCCTTCTTTAAAGTCCCCTGGTTTGAACCATCTGGAGACAAACTGTATTTCCTGCTGGGACCCTGACCGATACGCTTACTTTATCCAAGAGCTGACACTTAATCACATGCTACATCCGGTTCAAGGCGAGGATCAGGACTGCTTGCCGATAGGCAATGTGGTTGCCACTGGCTGTTTCTTTAGATTCACATTAGAAATAGCCTCTTTATTTCTGGGCAGCATGCTGGCTGTTAGATTCTTGAATCTGTCGATGGAGGGAAAGAAATGTCTTTCTGCTTCTTCTGCCATGCTTGCGAAGACTTTACTGTTAATAACATGATCCCGGACCTAAAATCTTTGACCGAAGAAATGTGACTTAGAAAACCCCACGCTGACAAGGGCATGGAGAATAAAACCATTAACAGGTAAGAGTGCTTATTAGACATCCAGTCTGCAAAAATTCAGGTCACTAAAGTTTTTTTGAACTGGATTATTATGCTAGCTGCCTCAGTTCTCTGATTTATTTTGCTGGTGCAGACCTTGGGTCTGCACTCTTTCCCTCATCCCACCTGCCAAAAAAAAAAAAAAGTACAGAAAAGTAGAGCAGGAGGATTACAGGTGTAAGCAATTCTTTCCTGGTTCCAGTCCTATTTTGATATTATTGGCTAGTTAGACTTTTTATCCCTAGACATATTGAATGTGTACCCCCAGATCTATAAAATGTCCAATTAAGAAACCAAAGAAAGGGTTCAGGAGCCAACTCAGTTACACTTATACCGAATGGAAGGCCTTGAAAAACAGAAGAGAATAATTTAAATATATTTTGAAACTTATGGCATCACATTTCTTTTGATACTTCCCTCACCCAAACCCCTACCAGAGACCCAGAACAGGAAAATACTAAGGATGAGTTTTCTAAGTTAGGAATGGAGAAATGACCCATTTACAGACAGTCAAAAGCAGTCTCTCTCACGTTCTGCAAATACCTGAAAAAATGCACTAAGGAGTCATTTTAGAATCTGCCATGAAAAGGGCCAGTGCCTGATCTGTAGAGTCCCATTCACTAAGGGAACCCTTTCCTCATAGGAGGGAAGGTCAGAAGAGGAGATACCAGGGCCAAGCTTCTGTCTTCACTCAGGCCTAATGGGACTGGGCTGGGATGCTACCCAGAACTCAGTGACCCGGAAGAATGGAAATATCCGAGAATAAGATGGAATGGTGACTTGATTAGTTATTCTACTTTTAGTTTCCTTCAGATTATTTTAAACAACAATCTTGTATTACACAACTTGTACTTTCTGCAAATAGACTCATTCTATTTGAGGCTTTACTATGATTTCTCTTGCATTCCTATGTAGGAACTCCTACTCAGAGACCATTGTCAATAATCTCAGGGCTTCATAGGAGATCTGTGAGTTCCTCACTGCACTCTCTGTGTACAGACCCTCCTCTTGGCTGAGTCTATGATGAATACAGATGAACGTAAACATATCTGGGCTGTACCTGAGTTAAATCTCTAGACATTTTCCTTAGCCAATTTCTCCACCCTTTTCTTTCTCAGGTCGTGTACAGCTAAAGAAAAATCATGCTTTTTACAATTGATCTTGGAGTATTTGCTATATGTAAAGGTTGGTTTGTAGGGCTGATTTGTAAGCATCTTGACTATAGTTCATGGTGGAAATTCACTTAAGTAATAACTCCAAGCCTCACTATGTTGGTGCTCTAGAACGGCTAGACTGACTTCAAGGGGAGTTAAAAGATGCTTGAAATAAATGATTTTTTAAATTCAGTTTCATTTTAAACATATAAGCCAACTAGGTGTAATGGCCCGGAAGTTAGAAGAACTGCCTCCATTTTTTGCCAGCAGCTCACTGTGAAATTTGGGGTAGCCTGGGACATGGTGAAACTTAGCCATAATGGTGTTTCAATTACCTGATGTTTTATATTATTCATATTTTTTTCCTCTGCTGATGAGTGCTTGAGATGTATAAAATAGTAACTTCAATTCATATTTACTAAGGACTTGAAGTACTGTTAAGAATGCCAAGATGGACATGTAACCTGTGTTGTCCAGGGTTGGAAAGTCACACAGATCTCTAAATAACATGGATGGACCTTGTTAAGAGCTTGACAGTATGCTGCAGGATTCCAAAAGAGAGAGAGAGAGAGAGAGTGTCCGTGCACCCTTGGCTTGGATCAGAAGGGGTGCCCTGTAGGAAGTGCCTTCAAGATGCCACCCTTCTTCAGGGTTGGCCAGGTCTCTGTCTCACACTCTCATAGCTCCCATTACTTCCTTAATGGCATTTCTCCCAGTTATAATTGCACATTATCTGATTATTTGAATAATGTTTAGGCCACTAGATTGTAAGTCCTGTGAGGGAGGAGACTGTCTTTATTTTTTTTGCTCACTTTGGTATCCCCAGGATCTTTAATGGTGTCAGTTTCAAAAGCAGTCAAAAATGACCACTAATTCAATGAATGAGTGGATTGAAGAAGCGGTGGGCATTGGGGTAGAGAAAAAAATCTTCCAGGTGGAGGAAACCATTTGAAAGAGGGTCATGCAGAAATGGCCCCCTTTCAATCCTTAGGGACTTTATAAACATTAGAAATGGCAAACGGCATCAGATCCTTATACTGAATGACTAGAGGACTTGTTGAGAGAATTTACGGCAAGTACAGGAGTATCTCTAACCTCTCCTGAATAAACTCAAGAAAACTGTATCACCCTGATTTTATTTAAACTCTCTTTGAACCTAGTAGGTGCTCATTAAATATTTGAAACAGAATTAGAACATGGATGGATTTACGGACATTTTCTTTCCCACACCCTTTTGGAATAACAAGCTATCATTGCCTACCCCCTGCCCCCTCCTGCTTCTCACTTAAGCCATGTCTTTATGCTGTGAGAAAAATGGTGCAATATGGGGAAAAAAAAGCAGGGCATCTGGTTCACCAGATATGCATATGGCCACAACATATGGCAAACCCAGGGCATTTGACCATCGTGCTCATTAGAATGTGCCGGCAACCCGGATGCCGCACGTTCACTGTGTCTGTGTCGTTCTTCTCGCAGCATGCCGACCTGGTGTTAATCATGAGGACACACTTGCCTTTCTCCAGCAAATCACTTCCTCCACTCCTTTCACCTCTGATTTCTTCTGTAATCCCGTCCGCTCCTGTGTTTACTTTCAGTTGGTCGGTGGCCTTCAAACTTGCAGGATGGTCTTACTCTACAGGTCTTACTGAAAATACATCAACACACTATGCTTACCACCAAAAGTAACAGCCGAGGCTCATGGACTTCCCAGGTGGTGAGAAGAAAGTGTGAGGTTCGTTTACCTTAAGGCATTAAAGAAAATAGTCTGGTTTTCTCAGGGTCTGGGATCATTAACTTTTCATAGAAAAAAAAATTCCACCCTACCCCAGAGTCCCTGATTCTCGTTCAAGGACTTGACAACTTCAGGAAGACGGCTGGGAGAGTGCAACCCCACCCCCATCCCTTGCAAACAAAACAAAACTACAAGCTACTTCAAATGTTGAGCCAGGATCAGCTTTCAAAAGCCTGTGAGCTGCTTACTCATTTTGTGTATTTGATAGTTTCCCCTTAAAACGTCCTGGCTGCAGCTTTTCTAGGCCCTACTTAGGTTTTTATTTCCCTCTCTCCTCAGACCTCCACCTCCTACTTCTCTAAGGAGATTCCGTTTTCCAGCTCTCATTGGCAATTGAAGCACCTTCATTTAGCACATTTGCATATTCCATTTTTGTCCAGATCGCTACTCTCCTGTTGCATTTCTAAAAATGAGAAATGAGATCAAAACTCATTTTAACCCCGATATCATCCCCTCTGCTTTTCATTCGTTGCTATTCTTTGTTTATCATCTTTCACCAAATTTTCAATCCATGTGACAATACTCCCATCAAAATCAATTAAAACCAGTTTCACAAAATAGACTTACTGATGCCCTCTGTCAATCTTTTCTTGAATTCCAGCTGTATACCGCTGAGGTACATTCACTTATTGCTAGGCCTACGTTATTCCTTTCATCTGCTAGTAACTATCAAAAAACAGTAACAAATTTGTCTGGAAGGATTTATTCTCTACATAGTTCCCTTCTTCTCTTTCTTTCTAAGTATCACTGATGATTTGATTGAACTCAAAATAGTTACAGATTTTTCTCATTTAATATCCACTCCCTTATTTCAAGGCAGGACAAGTGCAGATTTTTTTCTTTTAAATAGTTTTATAGACAAAAGTGAAAGATTTTTCATTCTTGCTTCAAATTCATTGTGAAAACAGAAGGCAGTTTTCCCAGATGGAAATCTGTCATATCATTATGGAAATGTCAGATTTCCACCCGGGGCATATTGACAAAAAGCCATGGTTTTTGCCCAGGGGGTGGAATTTCACAAATTTCCCCCAAAAGAGCTGCACTCCCTGGTAGAAGACAGAGGCAATTTCTTTCCCCATTTCAGTTTTGTTAGCCTGAGCTCTAAGAGATTGGTTTCAGGCAAATACCCAAAGAGGAGAAAGAAAACTTTAGCATCCCTAGTGCTGACCATAGGGGCTTGGCTCTTGTTTCTGAGTCATTCCTGGCTGTATTTACTTTAATGTTTCTGTTACCCTGAGCTGTAACTCTATTGGCAAGATCACAAAAAAGGTTGTGTCATATTGCCAAGCAGAGGAGCAATTTCCTCTGCTGACCAACCTGATTCTGCCATGTGAATAACTCCCCTTTAGTTAATAGATATGCTCTTCTTAAAGTATCTCTTAATTTTGATAATTATATTCTTTCCCCCTGAGAATGGAGCATTTTAAACCTCCACTAGTAGGGTATTCATACATGTATTAGAAATATTAGCAAATCATGTCCATGTTAATGAATGATAAGATACTGAGAGGTAAAAAAAAAAAAACAATCCCTAAACATTTTCATACATTTATGCTCATCAGAATCTCACACTTTAAATAGATGAAAGAGATTTGTGAGTGGCATAAGTCATGGCAGTAGCCCTGGGACATGAGTTACTCTATTCTTTTATGTAAAAGTCTTTCTGCCTTGTGTAATAGCCCTGCAGAATAGCAAGTACAATGTAAAGGATCTAAATATTTTTCTTAAGTAGATTTGCTGTTCTCAACAAAAATCCTCCTCCAAAGATTATACTAGTATATGTACTCTGCTCCACTAATATAAATGACTCCAATGTATATTTTTCCTAGCAGAAATACCTGCATTAAAAAAATGCAGCAATAACTTCAAACTTCAAAGGTCTGAACTTCAAAAGGCTTCTTGCATTCTGCTTGATGGGACAGCATCTTATGCACACATGCTTTTTTCCCTGCTAAATGCCTTAATAATGAGCTTGGGTTCAGATTTTGTGAATCGGAGCCAAGTAACTCTATTTTATTATATTTGCTGGGAAATGAACTAGCTCAGGGTAATTAGGAAAGCAATTTTATTAGCTTCTATTTCATAAAGATTGTTTTTTAATCAGAGTCAGAACTTACTAGAAATGATTCTGTGCTCGTTGCTTGGGTCTCAGGAAATGAAGTGGGGCACCGTAGGTCCTAACCCACAGTAAAACCAATGTGATGAAGACAGAAGCTTTGCTCTTAATCTCTAACAATGCTGTAAAAATAAACCCAATCTGATGGCATTGTAAATAAAAGGGTCACAGCTAACGATTACCTGTGTCTAGTTTATTATAGACTAGGGCCCTGATAACTGAAGGAGTTCAAGCTTTCTTTTAATTGCTCAAGGAGTCTTGGATTCAAGTCGTGAACAATCTGGGTTTGGGGGCTCAGGGGGCTGGGGTGAATAGGAAGCAAAGTAAAACATTGGATTAGGTGAATATGTCTTCAAGAGACAAATGGGAGAAGGAATTGGGACTGATAGTGTATTTAGATAATGTAGTGCAGCTGTGAAAAAGACAAATGCTCTACTGGGGCACTCAGCAGAGAAGGAGGGTGTTGCTTATAGGAAAATGGAGTTTCTCTAATCATGCCTCTTCGGCAGCCACTCATGGAGCGCAGCATAGTGTTTGGGGAACCTCATTATAAAGAGAACATCAATACTGTAAATTGGAGAGAACTCAGAGAAGGGTGACCAAAAAAGATAAAAGAATTAGAAGAGATGACCTCTTAAGAAAGGTTAAAGGATCATAACATTTAAAGCTTTCAGGGAAAGGGGCTGGAGAGATGGGAGCCTCTGCGAACTGTTTACAAACATTTGAGGAATAATACATTTTAGGAAAGAAGGGGATTGTTTGCATTGGTTGAGAATGGTCTAATAAGAAGTAACAACTTGAAACTAAGGAAAGGGGAAGATGTTGGTTAGAAGACATTAGGAAACATTTCTCCCCAGTAAGGGCAATTAGGCACTGAAGTGAACGGCCTGGTGAGGTGGCTAAGGCCCTGTCACTGGAAGAGTTGCAAGTATTTAGGGGCAGTTAAAGCACTCATGGGACTCATCTGAAGGGAAGGAAAGCCCACCTTTTCTGAAGACACCCCTGTGCAGGAGAAATGGGCTCGAACAACCCAGGAGGACTTTCCCAATGGCCCTAGTTGTGGTTTAACATGTGTAAAGTGGGTGTGTGGAGAGTTAGGGATTGGAGGTGGCAAATACGGTCCAAGAGAAAAGCACAGTTATGGGAAATACCTTTCCAGAAAGCAGTTATTTTCAACTGTTGGTTGTTAGTGTTGGTGTCCCTCATTTACCTGTGCAGTTATCAAGACGTTCACATGAATCATTGCCCAACATCTCCAGAAGTCAGTTAACGTGGGAAGCCAGGGATGCCTCTGACAAGGAAGTGCGTTTAAAAATGAATGGTGTGAGGTTGTGTGCATCAGTTTCTGTTGTGCAAGCAAAGGGAAATAGAGCAAATTGCCATGTTTTATCATGTTGGACGAGCTGGAACAGGTGACATGGTGATCAGGTGTGCATGCATAATCACTCCCCCAAATAATCGCCATGTGGAATAATTTCCCCCCAAATCTTGCAGCTTCAACTTATTCTCTGCAAGTGACTCATAAATCTTGGCCTTGAATGTGAGTCAAGATTCCAGGCTGCAGGCTCAGGGGTTTGTTGGATTTATTCAACTTTAGTCTTTATTTATAGACATAAAAGTGTATTATTGGTTGTAACATCCAAACAAAAGAAAACAGATTGTAAGCATCCATTAATGTTTTCCCAAAAGGGAAATCGCACGTTTCTCTCGGGCCTTTCATTCTCTCCCTTGTAATATTAAGATGATGTCATAAACTCGTAATTACTTCGTGATGTTCTTGTGCACTTTATATCTGTTGGTTCAGAGATGCAAATTCCCTCTCTGATCAGAATGCAGCAAACAATATGAGCAGGTGGAAGATAAGTCTTAGGTGGCTTGCAATTTAGAAACCGCTGAAGTTTTGAATTCACACTATTTAAACTCTGTTCTCTGGGAGGGAAACAGTGCATTTAAGAAATCTTGGGCCTTACATTATATACATGAGATGAGGTATTAATTTTATTGGAACGATTATGCTTATCACGAGAAAAGAAAATTATTTTGGTTAACAATTAATGTAGAGACTATATGAAAAAATATTGTCTTTATCTGGTAGAAATTTTTCATGCACTAATCATATTCAGGAAAGCAAAGATACTTTAAAAGAAGGGGTACATTTGTATGCACATTATTAAATGTTTGGTTTTCAAGTACCTGTGACATTGTGATAAATGGAATATACAAAACACAGGTCTGTGAGAGAAAAATGGATCACAAGATGGTGACTTTCTATTTTCTTAGCCAAATCTTTGTTCTTTTACTCTCAGCTCAGCTCCTCAATTCTGCAAGAAAGAGGCTATAAAGTATCTATTTCCAACTCCTCTTTAAGCCTTGCTCAGATTTCTTATTGCTCATTGCTAACCATTTTAATTTCTGACCTCTTCTGCTCCACTAGTTATAGACCCATTCACTGACCCTCTAGGATTTCCAACTCGGTGATTTATGTCCTTGCCATATTCATGGGAAGCACAGCATCAACCTCAGAGACAGAAAGAGAGAGAGGGAGAGAGAAAGAGATGCTTCCCTATCATTTTCCTGCTTGGTATTGTAACAACTGTTTTTTTTTTTTTTTTTTTAAATGTCTCTTTTCTTACAATCTTAGTAATGATCTTGATGCTGGCAGTCTTAGATGTCCCCAGAAATGCCCCCCCCCCCTTGAAAAAAAGCACTCTTTTGCTGCAGTTATTACAGACCTAGAGGCAGCATTTCCTTGAGTGGTGGGGTTTGGGGCTGGATGGAAAGAGAGTGATCCTACCATCTCTGATCTGATCAATAAAGCTACTGACTTCTGGGAGTGTCAGAAGGGAGAGCAGAGAGAAACCAGCTTCCACCTTGGCCTTAATACCATTACTTTCCTGCAGGGAAGCAGAGCCTTTTTTCCTTTATTATTAAGGTATTGAGGGATATGAGGCCATCTGTTAGGAGGAGCTGGGCCACTTTTCTCATTTGTTTAATATTTGTCCTCTCTGGTCTTCTTATAAGTGGACAAGTAGAACAACAAATGTGGATGCCATTTGCCATTCTCAGCTGAGTCGTTTGCATTCAAAGTTGAGTTAAAGAGTAATTTGGCTTTAGATCTTTGTTTTTCCAGTTATGTGTATTTCTTTATGTATCTTTTTCTCACTTTGTGTTTAATTTCCAGTCCTTTCTCCCGTTCTCTGCACTCGTTACAAGTTCTCGGTCTCCAGCAAAACAACCAGTTCTCTTGGAAGCCCTGCTCAAGGATCAATTTTATCTGTCCCTGACCTAGGCATGTGTTGTGTGCTAACACCATTCAGAATTGAGTATGAGTGCGGACCAGCGAGCCTCTTTGTCAGACTATGGACGTGCCCCACACCTCGATCCTGTTTAGTTATTAGTATCTGAAAACTTAATCATACACTCTAAGAAAAGGCTTTGATAGGGAATTTTACTCCTGCATGTTCATTTAAGATTTAGACTTGACATATTAACGCCAAATTTAAAATTGTGTCCTCTTCATTGCAATCCTCTGTAGTTACAAGGTTCTAATAAATATTATGTCCTCCCATCATGCAATTAAAATTTTCCACCTCATTTCACAATGCAAAACATTCACATGTTGTCAATCATTTTGAAACATGATTTTTTGACATCATATAATTTCACTTCATTTTTTCAGACAGACATCACACCAGGAAATTATTTAAGAAAGAATCCTATTATATCTTTATTTTTCCACCAAATTTCACCTTCAAATGCAGTCATTTGTGTACATTTTAGTAATTTCAACAATAAACTTGCAAGGAGAGGGAATGGCAAGCCCTCAGACAGACGTTCACATATGGGTTTTGCCACTCTTGCAAGGCTGCAGCTCGGTTGTGGGCACTGAGTTAGAAAACATGGTTTTAGCCACGGGAAGTTTACAAGTCTTGCTGCACAAAGTGAAAAGGTTGCTGCTTGAAACAACTCCCACCTGGGAGGCTGGGAGAAAAACATGAGTGCGCTTTTGAACTTTCCTCTGTTTAATAACTAGCAGACACTAATGATTTGCCAAACATCCTGATTTAAAATGGTGGTAGTCAAAAGCACGGCTGCCTGCTGGTTGTCAGGTAGCCCACCTGTTCTCCACACCAAAGTTCCCCTGACCTATGCCCAAAGCAAAGCTGTTATCCTTTAAACCACTGCTAGGGGTGTGTGCGCACCTTGCTCGGCTCTGTCGCTAACATTCTGCTCTGCTGTTGGAGGGAAGCTTCCTAGTGGAAGCTTCATGTTGCCTCTTTCATGAAGGAAGATCCTTGGGGAGTGATCTCATGCATAATCTTTGGGGAGGGAAGCCGGGGTGGAAGAGAAAGGAGGAGGGTTCATTTAGTCTGAGCAGCAAGGGACAGTTAACAGGAAAATGGTGACTAAGGCAATACTTGATTCAATGGGATGAAGATCCCTTCCTAGGGTTTTAGAACAGCAGGGTGGTTTTTCAAGAAGGGGCCACCGTATTATTCATGACTTGGTGTAGTTTTTGTCTTTTAGGAAACATGAAGAAAATGGTTGGTGGTTGAGGATGGGGAAGATGTGAAAGAGGGAAAGCTATGGTCTCTAGGAGGGTGAGCAAAGGTGGCTTTTGATTAAAACGAAGGGGCCTGGGGAGGGGAGATATTCTAGGTTTATGTAGATATCAATGAGTATATCAGAGTAAAACATTAGACAGCACTGGAAGGAATTCTTTTAAGATAGTTCTATCTAATTGTTGTTGTTTAGACTCTAAGTCATGTCCAGCTCTTTTGGTGACCCCATGGACTGCAGCCTGCCAGGCTTCTCTGTCCATGGAATTTTCTAGGCAAGACTACCAAAGTGGGTCGCCATTTCCTTCACTGGTTATATTAAAAAGATTACATTTAGGAGTTTATTAATGGTTAATCTGGCAAGTGTTTGGTATGGAGTAAGATGTCGTGGCACATTTTTTAATTCCTACCATGGACTATGCTTAAGAGATATTATGTCATTTAAATCTCACACCAATAAAGTTGGTATTATTATAATTATTTTATTGATGTGAAATCTAAGACTCACACAAAGTCACCTGGCTAATAAGTGGCAGAGTTCAAAATCAAATCTCCCATACCCTAAATGTTTGTTCAATGAATGTTGACAATTAAATCCAGACTATAGTCATTTATGGATATTCATGCATATTTATTAATTATACCCACACATGTCAGAATATCCATCTGATTTTTGATGGGACAGTTAGTAAATTAGAAGGAGATCCTTTCTGATGGGCAAGAGCATGCTTCTCCCATCTTTTTTCTATGAAATGGACTTTGTAACATTCATTAAACCCCAATTTAGAGGAGCTGTCTCCAGGGACCAGGGGATACTTAAGTTTGTTCTCTAAAGCCAGTTGTGCCACAAATGAAGATAGCAATTAGCATTCATCATCCATGGTGATTTTTATCTCCCTCTCTGGGTTACCACTGTGCTTACCACTGTGCTACCTAAGTGCATTGACATGATTACTAACTTCTCAGGAAACAATGCCGGGAGTAGAATAACTCTATCCTCTGAGCTGTTCAGTGCCTAGTTCACAGACAACCATTTTGTTTTCTCACTATTGCAAGTCCTTGGTCATCTGAACTTCCATGTTATTCACACTTTCCCAGTATTAATGCAGTGAAATTCTTTATGATGGTGAGCAGCCTTTTGAATCATAACAAGGTATATTGAAGTTTATGCCATTGTGTCTCTACATATGACTTAACACGTGTTTTAGGAATTAGGTGGCACAAAGAGAATCTAAATTAAATAAAGTAGGTGTTTCAAAAGACTCCACAAGCATATCATGAAACCCATAGGTACTAATAGAGCTCTGCCTCACAGGTACGGCGGCAGAAGTAGGCATCTCCTCATTCTTCTCATCCCAAGTCCCTCCTCTCAGCTTGTCTTTGCTGCTGTGCTTTATTTTCATCTCTGATGACCAGTTTCTGTTTACGTATCTGCTTATACATGGCGCACTGTCGCTGCCTTCAAATGGTGGCCTTAACCAACAGATCTATTAAAATGTGACTGTTCAGCTCATATTTCCCACATCGAAGTAATGCAAATCCCACTTTCCCTATTTCAAATTCCTGGGTGAAGGAATCTGAGGCAGCCTAGGTCATGTGTCTATTCTTGGTCAAACAGTTGTAATGGGGAAGAGTGACTGAAGAGAAGAGGTCAGTGTTGGGCTGCTTCTTTCAGGACAGTGGGCAGAACACCTATGAAACAGATTAGAAGGTGAGAGGTTTGTCTCTCTAGAATCAACTAGAATGAGGATTGTCTGTGGGGAAAGTGGATTTTGTGCACCGTGAAGGATATTTAAATTACTATATGTAAGAGAAGAAACAAAATTCTCATGCAGGAAACCATGTCCTGTACATTTTTAGTTAGAGGTACTTCTGCAGGGCACCAAGGAAACAGGAATACCAGATTTTAGATCTGAGATTGAGACTATAAATTTTTTTCTGGACTGAAATCATGCCATGTTTTTGGGAAGGTTCCATTTCTGTTTCTACATACAAACCCATTTGTTGGAAGTCAGGGAAAAGAGGAAGTTGAATTCAGCCATTATTATTCCCCACCCCTATCCCCACCCCTGAAATACACTGGAGAGTCACCTTTCTTCTCCCCTGTCCGTGTGTATTTCATACATAGACACAGCCACCACCAGTTTTTGCTGGCTTTGTGAACATGTTCCCAGAAGTCTTGAAGACCCTTGAAAAGGATCCTCAAGTTATTTCTCTCTGGCTGTTTGTAGATCATCATCAAGGTTTCTCTAACAACCCTGAGTAGATGTCTATGATTTGCCGAGGAAAGGTTAAATTATTGTCAATTCTTGGGGAAAGTTTGATTGGAGGGCAACTTCTCTTGTACCTGGGGGTTGTTGCCTTCTCCTCCTGGCAGCACCATTATGGTGTGGGTGTTTATAACTTCACTCAGTTCACTTGCTATTTCTCCTGGTGGCTCAGATGGTAAAGAATCTGCCTGCAATGTGGGAGACCTGGGTTCAGTCCCTGGATTGGGAAGATCCTGTGGAGAAGGGAACAGCTACCTACTCCAGTATTCTGTCATGCATGATTCCATGGACAGAGAACCTGGCAGGCTACAGTCTATGGGGTTTCAAAGAGTCAGACATGACTGAGTGACTTTCACACTCACACACTCACTCCATCCAGTATCTATATTTGAACAGGTGGAGACATCAACTTTCTTCCTTTAATTCTAAGGTTCCAAGCAGAATTGGAACCATCAAAGGTTCTAGTGCCACCAAAGGATGACCAATATGGCCTATTAGGTAAGAAATCTGATTCTACTTCTGAAATCCTATTTGCATATTTCCTTTTCCAAAGAATGCTTTTCATACAGGTTTCTGGCCTTGAAGTATGTACCTGAGGGTTTATAAGGGACTGATTTCTCTCTAATAGTGCTTCACTCTCTCATTGGAGAGACACATACTTACAGAAGCTTGAAGTACTGTGTTCTACTCCTACTGAAATGAGAGTTCTAGCACAAAACCACTGTGCGTTTTCCCTATCGTCTGAGTACTGTATAAAAGCATTGAATTTTGTGCCTACTGCTTCAGTCCTAGGCCTCTCTACAGGACCTAACCTTGGGGTGATGCTGAAAGGTTGCCATGTGTATGCAGACTATCAAATTGCCCCACTAGGTGAAAATAAAACTATAATGAACTGAAACTTAAGAGCTGCTGGCTTCTATTTTTCTTGTGCTTTGGAGGTTTGTTGCTCATGGGCAAAAGAAATCAGTAACCCTGTGTCTCTGCCTCTTTCAGGGCCATGTTAGCGGCAACAAAAATAACAACATTTTAAAGTAAGTTATTTATTAGACACTGTTCTAAACATTTCAGCTGTATCATTTATTAATTCTAAAAACTACCTTAGGATATTTCCATTATCCTAATTTTACAGATGAGTAGACTGAGGTTGAGTAACCTGCCTAGGATCACAGAACATGGGTTAGGATTTGAACATGGTATGAGTCCACCCTTTGTGTTTGCAACCACTACATTATGTTGCCTTGAAATACAAATCCACTCAGTCAATTGTAATATAAGCATTTAAAGGGTATGAGAGAGCTGCCCTACCCTTTTGATCATTCTGTAAGTTCTCTTCCTCAGACCTCAAATCTAATGGTGCTTCCTAAACTTTCTACTCTTGTGGGGGTTTGAAGATAAGGAGACAAGATCAGAAGAGAAGAAAAAGCTAGGAAGAGTTGGGCTTGAGAGGGATGAGTAGAAGAGGTACAGAGGAATTTTAGAGCAGTTAAATTTCTCTGTATGATGCTATAATGATGGATACATGTGATTATACATTTCTCTGAACCTGTAGAATGTGTAACACCAAGTGAAAGTCGCTCAGTCATGTCCAACTCTTTATGACCCCATGGACTATAGTCCATGGAATTCTTCAGGCCAGAATACTGAAGTGGGTAGCCTTTCCCTTCTCTAGGGGATCTTCCCAACCCAGGGATTGAACCCAAGTCTCCCATATTGCAGGCTGATTCTTTACCAGCTGAGCCACAAGGGAAGCCCAAGAGTGAACTCTAATGTAAATTATGAACTTTGCGTGATTGTGATATGTTGATGTTGGTTCATCAGTTATAATAGTTGTACCACTCTGATGGGAGATGTTGATTATGGGGAAGGCTCTGCCTTTGTGAGGCCAGGGATATAGGAGAAACCTAGAGGTGTTAGCCTTCCACCTAATTTTGTTGTGAACCTAAAACTGCTTTTAAATAATGAAGTCTTTGAAAAAAGCAAAGAGGAGATTGTGAGAGTACTCAGGAGCTTGTTTATGATCCTTTGAAGGGGAGTGGAAGAGATGAGGCACACTGCTTCCCTGTTTGGAAATGCTCATCTGTTTTTACTGGCTTCTTTCTCAGCTAAAGGGGGCCCCAAAGTGACAAAAACAAAAACAACTTCCGTCCCTGCAAAAACAGGCCATCAGAGAGCGAGCTCTGTGAAAGACTGAGGGGAAGACTCTTCTGGGTACTGCAGGATGAACTGTGCATCAGAGTTTCTCAGGATGCTGCTACATTCAGTGTATTATCCCCACTGGTGCAGAGTTTGGCCTACCGGGAGGAGCCAAGAATCAGAAGACTGGGGCCATCTTTCCATTTCCAAACAAGACCATTTGGTCTGTGGAATGGGAGGAGTCAGGGCAGGACTCTCATGGGGACTTTCAATGGGAGCATTTAAGTAAAACCTAACAGGATTATCAGAAAGTGATCAGAAGACTGGTCTGAGCATAAGCCCCACCCCTGCGCCCTGTGTAGCATGTACCAGATTGTGGCTGGTGGTGTTCAGTGTGAAGCCCTGCCTGCACCCATTCACTTCCTAACCTTCTTGCCTGCTTTCATCCTTTAGTCCTTGTTATCACTGAATACACTGTATGCTTTACTTATCTAGGCTATTTATTATTTAGCTTCTCCCTCTGTGGAAGCCTCTATGGAGTGTAAGCTCCATAGAGGCAGTGAGTTTTGAATATTTTGATCATATTTTAGGTGTCTTCTTAGGTGCACAATAAATTGTGTTGAAGGAATGAATGCTGTTTTGGATATCCATTAAGACAGTCTGGCCAGAGGCTGTGCATTTGCTTTCCTGTTCACAGTAGTCGTTCTATTTCCCTCTCTCTCATTGTCTCAAGTTTCAGCTGTTTTATGGCCAGGTGCATGGGTAAATAGGTTTTTCTTTTGGGGCTTTCTACTCTCTCTGTTTCTCTGTCCTCTGTACTGTATTCCATCACATGTTGCTCATTGTCATTTGGGACAAATTTCTCTCTCTTTCTCTTACTTTCCCCACCCCAGTCTTTACGCTAAGCTATGAGGTGGTGTGAGAAACATGAGAATGATGAAAATGACAACCTGGAGTAGACAAGGTGACTAGCAGTTTATCCCAGGAGACAGGTGCTTGGAAAGCACCCTGATGTCAGGAAAGCAGATCCAAGGGGTTGCAGTTATCCTGTACTAAGTCCATAGAACTAAGTTGTCAAGACAGAGAATGAAACATTAGCCAACATTCATGTGAGTCAGTAGTTTACCAATATCAAACCATTAAGATTAAACATTTTGCTTTTCGTGGGAAAGAAGATTTCAAAATCTCTTTTGATAGAATTTCCTAGAGAAGTACTACATACACATGTATTTATTTATTTGAGAAATATTACTATAGTGCTTGTTTTGTTCCAGGCACTGTCCTAAGTGTTTCAAAAATAAATATAAGGTGATCCGATAGTAAGTATTATTGTTATCACTTTCCCTCTCCGCCCTCCATTTTATAGATAAAAAAAGAAGCAAGAAGAGGTTATATAAGGTGCTTGAGACTAAGTAGTAACAGTAGAGCTGAAACTGTTACCTGTGTACCTAGGTCTGGCTCCAGATTCAGCACTTTATCTTCTAACCAGTCTTCCCTTGTGACTCAGTCGGTAAAGAATCTGCCTGCAATGCAGGTGACCTGGGTTTGATGCCTGGGTCGGGAAGATCCCCTGGAGAAGGAAATGGCAACCCACCCCAGTATTCTTTCCTGGGAAATCCCATGGACAGAGGAGCCAATATTTACTGATACTTTTATAGTATTGGTTACAGTCTTGTTTCAAATCTGTAATAATCTATGGATCTTTACAAATGAGATGATAAAAACCCATAGCAGAAGATAGGCAGCTGTTTTAACTTCAAAGAAAAGAAACTTCCTGACCTGATTTGTTTTGTTTTAATGCTTTGATTATCTAGGGTATATATACATATACACTAAATATACATAAACATACATAGCTCAGAATATATACATGCACATACATATATATTCAAATGTTACATGAATATATTTTGCCTAATCCATACAGAGCTTCATCGATATTTCTTCTTTATTCTCTTTCATGCCAGCAGGTTTCTTTATGCATTTCCATTTTCCACATTTTTCAGAGTGATTGGATTAGGTTGCATACACTTCTCCTGAAATATTAAGTGCATACAATCCTCATCCACATGCATTGGGTCTATAGTTATGATCTATTATTTCAAAAACCCACATGGCAAAAAAGCGCAGAACAGGGCTTGAGTGCTATGAAGTATTAGGTCCAAAGAACCCCCTGCCATTCATCTTCTCACTAACGCCAGGACTAACAAGACCCCAGAGTTTCTGTCTCATTGGTGGTTCCTTTGTCCTAAAACCACAGAAACCACACACACACACATATATATATACCCACAGTCACTCGCTCACATCCACTTTGTGTATCTGAAAGAACGGACCTATTTCATAATGAGTAAGTTGTTGTTGTAAGTTGTCCTGAATTTTTTTAATTAATTAATTTGTTTTAATTGGAGGATAATTACTTTACAATATTGTGATGGTTTTTGCATACATCAACAAGAATTGGCCACAGGTATACGTGTGCTCCCCCCATCCTGAACCCCTCTCCCCTCCCTCCCCGCCCCATACCTCTGGATTGTCCCAGAGGACCAGCTTTGGGTGCCCTGATTCACCATTCCTGAAAATTTTAAAGCAGATATGGTATGAGCAGAAGTGTCAGTCCAATTGTTGAGTTCTGTCTTCCGGATGGTTTGGGGAAAAGCTCAATACAAAAAGGGTTGGACAAGACATCATTTTTAACTTTTAATTGCCTCCACATGATGTCGTCTTTCTTTCTCCATACTGTTTCTTCCTCTTGACCCTTGTCTTAATTAAATACACTCAGTATCTAAAGGTGTCACTCCTGCATTTCCCCCCTTTATTTTTTTCCTCTCATGGCTTGAAAATAGGATTTTGTTTGACTTATGGAAATTGGTCTATTGCTTTGGAGTCAAGCCTTGTTTGTGGCAGTATAATTTCCTGGCTGATGGTGTCTCACTGTGGCAATTTCTCAGACATCCTCATGCCTTCACTGGGTCCACAGATTCATTTTACTTCCTTATATTCTAGTGGCTTTCTGCTATGATATAGGCACACATCTCTGGGCATGTGTTCACTTTACTTCTGTCTCACCTTGAAATCCACTGCTCAGGACTTCTGAGTCCCTGTCCTTTGCCTTCTGAGATTTTACAACTTCTCGAAGGTTGAATTTGCAAGTAGAACAAAACTGTGGACCTCTGCAATATGCTTTTAGATAAATTCATGAGAAAAAAAAAACAATTCTGTTGAGTTAGTTTGTTCAAAGGGAAAAATCTTGTGTGCTATGTAGGCATGATGTTATTCACTGGGTACTTCAGCCACTGTTTATTTATGCCTATAAAGTCTACAATGCCCAAACAGCCAGATTTGGCCAGTCATTTTTGTTTATACTATTCCCCCAGTAAGGATGCTCTTACATACACACATACCCTGATGGTAAATGTCAAGGACTCAACATTCAGATTATTTTGTGAATTTTTCACAGTTAAGCTTGAGATTTTTGCTCTGTATAGACACAGATTACAAAGTGCTTCCTAGTAGGTATCCCTTCAAATCTGCCTTATTGATGTAGAACAAAGTTTCATTAGCTCACAGGTTTTAATTTAATAAAGAAAAGCTAATGCAGGTTGTATCCCATTCTTCAGTGAAGGTAATAAGCCTCATATGTATATATATGAAAAGCTACCGCCCTCTGATTGTCAAAGTTTACTTCTTTCTTTTCAGATTCTTCTTTGTATTGTTTTACAATCTAGGTATATCTGTTTAACATGAAATGCAGAAAATGACAGGGCTCAGACAGCTACTGCATCCAGTGACAAAGATTACTGTCATCCTGGCTCATCAGTTAATTCATCATTGGCAATGGTCCATTCCATTTCCTGGTAGCCTAGCAACAGCCAATGATGGGGAGGGCTGTTTGCCATGTGACAATGGTATGTGGTACTTTCCAGAATGCTTTTACATAAAAATAGGATGATAATTTATAAATTTACATTTTTATTTTAATAAATGGGAATATTTGGTTTTAGGGGTTGACATTCAAAAGGGAGACAATTTTATTTTGCAGACCATGACTTTAAAGTGCTGGACTAGTGACTTGATAACAGAAATGGAGCTATCAATTTCACACATAAACAGGGTTTAAAGTTGAGCCTGTGAATGCCTTACTTTACCTTAGAATGAATATTCCCCCACAGAGTAACTCTAAAAAAATAATATAATTAAATGAGAGCTCTGCTTATATCAGTGTACGCACATGCTTATACTCAGACACACATATACACACAACATAGGATTTTGAGTCTGAACTTTGGCTCTTAATTTTCTTTATCACTAAATAGAAAAAAAATAAGCAAAGAGATTCATGAGCAACAACAATTATTGTTGTCCTCAATATGAAAAAAATATCTTTCAGTTTCTCACAATCTTTCTAACTCTCTATTGATGATTCATGGTTCGGCAACTCATTTAAAAATCTGCTCATTTGTTTTCACTGATTGAATTCCCTGATTGTTAGTGTGTATAAATGCGTTAGCTACTTTTGAAGCTATCTTCTGTTGAAGAATTGATAGAAAATCCTATTTAAAGGTAATAATGCTTTTTTCTTGTTATGACAGTATCATTGGGTAAATAGTTTTATTTTAGTGCCATAGTTAAGAAAATCTATAATCACCTACTCATAAATCTTTTTTTAAAATCTATATTTAGCCTCATCTGCAGAGACAGAAGTTGAAAATAGGCGACTACCTAGACATGAATTCCTTTAAATATTAAAGAGATATCATCAATGATTTTATTAGTCTTCGAGCTCAGTAAAGGCCTCCTTGACATCTACTGTCTAATGATTTTTTTAAATATATTTAAAGCCTGGCACTGCACCTTTAAATATTGAACAATATTGAAAAATATTGAAGCTCTTTTTTTGTATATTAGCTTTAGGCAGAACTGTTGTATGATTTCCACTCCTTTCATGACATTGTAATGATGTTACCACATACAACTTTATCTTGCATGAAAAGGTGAAGTCATGAGTGATTTCTCCAATTTAAAAGCACTCAACCCTCACAGTGCTAGAAATGAATATTTTGCATATATTCATGCAACAATGATTCAATTTAAGATTTCTATTTTCAAACATTGCTTGAAACCTTCACTATGTTAGTAGTAAAATTGCCAAAATGTGTAATAAGATTTATTATAGATGAGTAGCATTTTATTTAGTATTTCATGTTAACACGCTTTTAGGGTTACCTGGTTTAGCAGAAGAATTCATCTTTCTTTTCTAATCAGAGAGAACATTTTATTGTATTTTAAAATATACTCTTTATGTACACATATATATTGTGGCACAAACTGAATTTTTCTTGCTGGCAACACAAACTCAAACACTGATCACATGAAAGCTCAGTATACCCTCACACAAAGCTGCTCTGATTGAGAAAAAGAGAATAAAGATTGCCATTTCTCCTTTGTAATCCTTGTCCCTTCTCTCCAGAGTAGCTGTCAAACCTTTTGCTGCACATCCTTAAAATGGGTTCAGGATTTTGCTGCAGACTTCACCCCTTTAAAGAGGTCCTATTATACTCCTATTTACACTGTGTAGATGTTTCATGCTGTAACAGCAGAAAATACGCAACATTATAAGTTTCCTAGAAGCCATAGTGTATGTTACAGGCACAAGAAGTATAGGTTGGTGGGAGCTCTTGATTGAGGGGCTGTGTTTCTGAAAAAGGCTTGCACAGATGGAAGAAGAGATGTATCTAAAAATGATTACCTATGGGCTTATATATGAGAGGGAAAGTGCATAACCATTGCATGGCTGTATCTGTGATTATCACAGGGGTGCCGTGAAAAGATGGAAACACGTACTCTTTTTGTGCTCATTACGCATCTTTAGGCCTTAAGTCTTCTTTCCATTCCATATTTCCAGTCATTTCAGCAAGGAAAGAAGGGGCTTTCCACAGACTTTTTTGCAAGGAAATATAGCAATGCTCTTACTCCCAAAGCTGTATTTATGAAGCACAGACACACACACACACACACACACACACACACATACACACACATACACATGCACACATAATCATGTAAATATATACTCATAGACATAACAAGGGAGAGATGTGTATGTGGGAAAGCTTATACCAAAAATATAAAAGTTTATACCCAAAGTACCCTGAGCACACACTTCTCCCTCCAGAAAAGAAATATAACTTAATTTTCATTTACACAAGACCTGTAGTTGCTAGCTACCAACTCCCATTTGTTGGTGCACAGCCACTCACAGATGACACATCCATACAAATGTGACTTGGGGGATTACCTTAAATTTTATAATTTAAAAAAAAAGATAGGCAAATGGAGATGCAACATGCCAGTTAGTGACTTATTCTGCATTTTGAGGAGGGAAAGAGAGTGGCTATCTTATTAGGCTCCTGGGTGGGCCAAATTTTCCTAATTACATGGAAATCAGAGGCAGCTCTGAGACTGGTTTCTTACCTGCATGGAGTAAACACTCCCCCGCTGTCACTAATATCCTATAAATCATGTTAAAGAGAAGCATAATTAACATTTTTGATCAAATCAAGCTTCAAAGTCATGAGGTGACTGAGTGAATAGAGCCATATTTCTGCGTCAGCAATGAATAGATTCTCCATGAAGGGTTAGGATGGCTCTGTACTCCTCCTCACTCACTCACCCTCTCACCCCTTGTGTGCCCCCACAAGGCAGAGGGAGATGGGTGAAGAAATTCTCAACAGCACATCACATGCAGTTCTGTGAATCTAAGCTCATGAGACAGCAAAGGACCTGGGGAGCAAAGAGGGAGAAGCAACTCTGTGTCTGAGAACAGTAAGCAACTTAATTTTTTAGTCCAACAATGAAAGCAGATCCTTTCTGTGCATGGCCAAATTGGTTCTGCTTGTCTTTCCAGTCATTTAAAAAGGACGATATTCCTGGTTAAAGACAGGTGGTTTTGTACAAATTATTTCCATCTTCACTTTTTATATATCTTGAGAAAATTTCCATTCAGTTGCCAAAGGCTAATTAGAACTCAAGTTTGTCTGGAAGTGGGTTACCCAAGTGGATTGGTTGAAATTTATCTCATAGGTTTCTTGGCCCCCAGGACAGCATCCATATAAAACTTGGGAACTCTTGCCTTGGGAGACAGTGCTTTCCTTTCTTTCAATGACAGAAGAGACTTAAGTTACAGATATCCCTAGAGGTTACTGATAAACTTGCATTTACACCAAAGGATAAGCAGTTGATAGTAAAACCTTGGAGAAGGGAGTAACAAAGGATGGAGTGAAAAAGTAAGCCTGGGATGACCAACCAGAGCAGTAAAAAAAAGGCATGAGAAGTGGAATAGAGGAGGTCATATGACATGTAATCCTCTTCCTAAATATCACGGTTTTGATGTGGGCTTGGCTTTTGCTCTGAGAAGGTCTCAGTGAGTGTCAATAACAACAAAAACAGATGTGGCTTCCTTGGTGGCTCAGTGGTAAAGAAACTGCCTGCAAATGCAGGAGACAAAGGTTTGATCCCTGGGTTGGAAAGGTCCCCTGGAGAAGGAAATGGAAACCCACTCCAGAATTCTTGCCTGGGAAATCCCATGGACAGAGGAGCCTGGTGGGATATACAGCCTATGAGGTTGCAGAGTCAGACACGACATAGTGACTAAACAACAATGGAGAAACACCACTCACCCCTTATACCACATCCAGTGTAAATGGAGAGAAAAACTTGCCTCAGTCCCTCCACTGGCCTGGGTACCCAGGAGGGAACATGCCCTGGCCACGTGGGACGCCAGGAGCCTGAGATTAGGGTCTCCCGCTCCTGCATTCCTGCTGACTCCTCTAGCATGCACAGTATGTGGACTTACTTCCTGCAGTATTTCCCAGGTGGCTCAGTGGTAAAGCATCTGTCTGCCAATGCAAGAGACATGGGTTCAGTCTTGGAGTCGGGAAGATCCCCTGGAGAAGGAAATAGCAATCCACTCCAGTATTCTTGCTTGGAAAATTCCATGGACAGAGGAGCCTCACAGGCTACAGTTTATGGGGTTACAAAGAGTCAGACATGACTGAGCATGAACAAGTGTACACACACAGTATACTATTAGTCAGTGGTGCCTTCTGCATTGGTTTGGGGTGGAGCTTCTGAGAGGAAGTGATCCTTACTATTTCCTGCTCTTTTGGCTGGGTGTGTGAGGGGAAGGAGGAGAGGCAGGAGTGATGTGCCTGATGCTACATTATGCTAAGACTATGTATTTAAATAAATAAATACAATATTAAGAGTCTAGGGACTGTGTGTATTCGAGAAAAGAAGTACATTTTCTATAAGGATAATGTAGGTTACACTGATTTTGTGGTATATTTATAGGGACCATAGGTTCTGGGTTTTTGGAGTATATTTCAATTTCAAAATTCCAAATACTGTTTTTAAGGATGTAGATGTATGTATATGTGTGTGTGTGTGTGTGAAGTGCATGCTTTTAGTTATGTAACTATTTTCTTTTGGAAAGACATTTAATAAAATAAATTCATAAGTTAGAAAAGTAATTATTAGGTCCTGAGATCTAAGTTATGATGCAGGAATATGGTCACTAGAAATATACATACTTTCCTTCCTACTTGGGTCTAAATGTCTGGAAAAGAAATGGCTTAAAAAGGTACATCCAGCTACACTGATTATTTGGCTGCTTAGAAAGACCACATCTCCCCCCACCTCCCTTCTGTCTTATACATAGAGCCCACCACAGTTTAACCTCTTTCTTTCATTTTCCTTTTTGGTGTTTTACTTTGCTGAATTCAGGCAAACTGGTCTGTGTTTAAACAAATGAGAGAAATGCAGCTTGGATTATTCTGAGAAAAGTTTTCTGTTAAACTCATACTATAGCACAGGACCTGCAATTCATGCAAATATTCCCTGGAATCCTTTGAATTTTTCCTAACATTATGCTTTCAAGAGGTTGCTGGATCAGTTTGATCTGCTTTGCCCCAGAAGAAGAAAAGCTCATTCAAATCTATGACTGAACTAAGTTTTTATCTAAATAGGTCAATGGTCTAAATGGTCAGATTTTAGACCCTCAGAAATGTCTTTACTGACCATCCTCTTAAAAATTGCATAACAACTTCCCACCCCACACATTTTGTTGTCTGTCTCCCTCTTCAGCCAGCCACCCCCTTCATACCTAATGTAAACTCCATGAGAGCCAAAATTTTGTCTGTTTTGTTCACAGAGTCTCCAGGACCTAGGCTAGTGTCTGATACATAGCAGGCTAAAAAAATTCAAGAAATATTTATTGAATAAATAAATAAATGGACTGGTTTGGACTTATTAAGTTTTTGGGCTATTTTTTATATGTAACAAATTTAAACTTGATTAATTAGCCAAGCTTACTATTTTTGGCTGTCCCTTCCTGTGTTTACCATTCTGGTTACTTCCTTTTCTGTGTCTTATTCGTTTGACAATTTATGTGACACCAAAATGTGGAGAAAAGAAACAAAAAAAAATCCATCATAAAAGTTATTTTGCCTCATGTAGACCAAGAAAACTGTCTATGTCAGCAAAATTTTCACCTTCCAACTGGTTGTTTTGACACTTTGAGGACACCTCTTCTGCTGTATGCACTGTCACTTTAGTCTTCATGATTTCTCAGCACACAGATTTGATCACAGGATGTTTGACATATTCCCCAAGTGAAAGAACCAGAGTGGAGAGGGTAGCGTGAGGCTTCCATACTGGAGTAGTGAAGCCTGAAGTTTCCAAGTGCTAAACTGTGGAACTCTTTCCTTCTTTTGACCCTCAGTGATAAAAATGCAATTTATATTATACATAACTTGATCATCAGCAGTCACAAGGCATCATGTCTTATCCTTGCATTTCTAATATATATATATATATATAATATATATTAGATATGTACTTATAAACATTATATATATATACACTTATGTTTCTGTGTGTGTGTTTGTGTGTGTATGTGTGTATATGATCATTAAGCCATCATGTCTTATTCTTGCATTTCTGATATATATATAATATATTATATATGTACTTATAAACATTATATATATATACACACATATGTTTGTGTGTGTGTGTGTGTGTATGTGTGTATATGGAGAGAGAAAGAGAGAGGAGTGAAAGGGAGGGAGGAAATGAATGAAGAAATGCAATATTGAATAATGCTTCAATCAGTATAACTGAGCATAGTTCTACTTTCTGCTCTGGGCTGCTTTTAGCCTGCATGAAGAATCCATATGTCTTTACTTTCTACCCCTCTTTGACTTTCTTCTGAATGAGGAAATATGCCCCAAACCTGTTGGTATATTTCTATGAGTTGTTTGGGATTTTTCTGGGCCTTCCACAGAGGTGACTGTGTTTCACTGGTTAGTGGATAATGCAAAACAGTCTACAGGTTGTATGTACTGAGTAATCACAGGGAAGTCTTCAAAACAATCTCAGGTTGGTAGAATTTTCCATAGAAAATAATAATAACAGTAACAATAGCAGCACCAGCAACAATAAACAAGCTATGCCCTGTATGCATCTACCCAATTATTAGCTAATAATGCATAATTATGATTAATTCTCCTTTTTAAATGCAGATTCTAAATAGCAATAACCATTTATTTTATGTTTTCATGTTATTTTCCTGCACGTCCTTTATGTCAATTATGTGTTTTCAGGCACATCTGATTGTGCTCCACTGTGGTTTCGATGGTTTGATAATTGTACATTTAAAAAAAAACAACAACACATGTTTAGTATAAAAATTAATTACGTTAAGCAGTCCTACTAATTTTGTCAGACAAAAAAAATGGCATCCCACAAATTTTCAGCATAAAGCGGGTGGCCAGCCCACTTAGGAGCTTTATGATCTGTGGCTGGGGTTTGCGAGGGAGCTCTGTGCAGGCCGTTTTCTCAATGCTGGAGCCAGAATGCAGTGGACAGCAGCATGCCCCTGCCCTGGTCCCTGTGCTCCCTTAAAATTCCTCTCTGGCCTCTATCTAATCAACCACTTCCCAATTACAGTTATAATAACAGAGCTGAAAATATCATTTTGAAATGTCACTGAAATCCAAATTGACAGAGCTTCTGCCAACAAACTGGATGATCAGGAATGTAGCTTCCTTCTTTTGGTTTGCTCCTATTTATAAGAGATTGGTCCCTGGTAATAATGAAGAAAAACATTAGATATGCTGTAAAAATAACCTATCCAGAAAATCCATGAGAGCAGGGGAACGGGAGGTAGTGGAGAGAAGAAAAGAAAAGGAGGGGCAGAACCAGAAGGAATTGGATGAAAAAAGTCTGCCCAATATTGCAATCTTTCGGGAATATTTTCTTGTGAGGCATTAAAAATATCTGATTCTTAAAACAATTTTCTGCTTCTGTAACTCAAAATAGCGTTCAGTAAGGGGGAGGGGAATGTAGCAATTAGTTGGCTTTATTTCTGAGGTTTTATTACTTTGATTCTTTTTGATTTAATCAGCCACTAACGCAGCTACCAGCAGACGGTGACTTTTTGCCTGAAATGTGCTTCCTGCTCAGAACAGTGGCTTGTGATTGTAGGTTAATGTTAATGAAACATGAAAAGGCAGACCCTTTTTAGGAAAATTTGTTATTAACAAATAAACACTTAGTAACATTTAGAATCGCACCAGAAATCACACCATGGAAAATATGGCCGGAGCAGACTCTGGAGCCAGCCCGCCATGCCCAAGTGATAAATTTGTTTACATCATTTGAAAGTTCTAACTCAGTACAGACGAGGTGACGTCCTACTTTTCACATTCATGTTCAATTCACAAACATAAAGAGCCTGAGCCATTAGGGCCGCTTTCATTTTGGCTGGGGAAGGATGAAATGATAGTGATAGTGGCTTTCATAGCAGAAAATAATTGTATACTTTTCTTCTTCTTATTTTTGGCAAGGCGCGCGCATTTCGGCTTTCCGGTGTATTACATCATTACATTGTATAATGCATCATAATGATAGAGTGAATAGAGATGAAGAAATGCCAGCGTCTGCTCCAAGTTAAAAGAGAGAGACATTGCATGCATTTTCAACTGGGGAGGCTGCTGTTCAGCGAAGTGTTCTCTGAGATGAAACAAAGCTGCCTTCCCACTTGGCATTCACATTAATTGTGGACTTGCCAACAGGCCAGTTTCATGGGTGTATAAATTAGTGGGGAATAATTCCACTTGTCTCAAAACCCAGAATATCTGAGGAATGCTTCCTGAGATAGTAGCTTGTTTTTTTTTTTTTTTTTTTAAATTTTAATTTTTTTTTTTTTTTTTTCTTCACCCAGCTCCCAGAAAACCTCCAGGATCTGTTGAACACAAATAATGCCCTGTGTTCTGCCCTGGTTTACTTGTGTGAGAGGTGATGGCTGTCTTGAGGACAAATAAAAGTCTTCTTATTTTCAGCAGCGTATTTTTCAGATGTATTCAAATAAATCATTTCTCAAATCCTTGTTATTGAAAATTGGAAATCCATTGACATCTCCTGAGAGGAAATTTAAACATGCTGATTGTTATTAATAATAATACCAGTAAATACTAATTGAAAGTCGATGGTAGTTTAAAAGCTGCCAATCAAGATGTGTCAATGGGATGCTAAGATAACTAGATTCAAAGGAAAAAATAAAATTAGCTCATTTATTTGTTTGTATTTGTTTCCCATTGTGTTGCAGAATAAATGCTTTCTCAATGACTGTATTTTTTAATAATGCAAATTTAGGCAAACCCATTTGACACTGTCTCCTAAACTGTCCTGTATTTCTTAGTTCTACAACAGACAATTATAGTAATGATAAATATATTGGTCCATGACTTTCAATATTCCTTTAACGTTTTATAATTAAAATTAACTGAATCTTAAATATTCACTTTGATTCTGTATTTGTGAACATATTGTATGCTTTTTATTGAACTGGCACCAGAGATGTAAAGGTGATCAATGGACTTGTATCTTCTCTTCTTAGAGCTAAAGGTCTAGAGGTTTAGCTGTCTTTACATTAAAACAACATGAAGATCCTGGCCATACCAGGGTTTGCACACTTGCACAGTCAATTCTAATAGTCACTTTTACTTGGTCCAATTAGCCTTGAACTTATTGAGAAAAGCCATGTTGGTCTTAATATTTATTCTGTCACATTAAGCCTTAACAGAAAAGGAAAAAAAAAAAAAACACACATTAGTTAATAGTTAGTAGGAGACAAAATAGATGTTTTCATTGTCACCTGCATGTTTGGATGAAAAGGAGACCCAGATTTCTGGTCTTTAGATAATAGAATATTTTGGATTTTTACTGGTCATGCAATGAAAGCTTACATAATTCAATAAAACAGAGGTGTATTCAGTTGTTGAGAAGTTCCAGATTCCTAAGTTAGCTGGTAAGTTAGTTAGCTAGGTAGCTAGTTAATCAGTCTATTACCTGGCTGTTTGACAATGTTTACCTGATTCACACGCATGTAAGCTGCCAGGTGCTCTACAAGTTACAAAATATTTTTGAATACAATACCTTGTTTACTTAGTGGTGAAGATCACAAGCTTTGGAGTCCTCTAGATGAATAGATGTGGATTCAAATAGTGGTTCTGCCGTATCTTTACTAGGTGACCTTAAATTCTGAAAGCTTCAGTTCCCTCCTCATAAAATAAGGATAATAGCTATGAGAGTCAATGAGATAATACATTAAACTAGCTGATAGAAAACAATAAATGGTAGCTATTCAAATTTTTGTTGTTTTTTAAATGATCTTTAATTCTTGTTACAGTTTTATTAAGCAGCCCTTTAATGATACCATGAAATCCTCCCGTTCATTTTATATCTCTATGTGGCTAGGCAGGCAGATTCCCTTTCTGGGATTCTAGGAAGCTTCCATTTTTTCCAGTTTTATATATATATATATATTTTTTTTTTTTCTTTCCATTCCTTAGAATTCAGTTAGTTGTCTTTTCCCTGACTTTAGCACTTCAGTTCAATACCTTGTTCTGCAAATATTTATTTAGCTTCACTGTACAAGTCACTCCCTTAAATGCTGCAAATACAGTGGTAAAAGTAGGAGAGATGATGGCCCCTGCCACCATGGAGCTTACGTTCTATCAGAGGAAGCACCCTTTCAACAAATATTGCCAAGACAGATGTTTACTTTGAGTTGGATGAAGTGCTTACAAAGTGAAGTACAGATGTTAAGAATGCATATCCCGGGGGACTTAACATAGTCTAGGGTTGGAAAGATTTCCTTGAGGAAGAGGGATTGAGTTGAGAGCTAAAAGACGATGAGCATCAGGCAAGGTGGAGAGAGAACCTAGTATGTTTTCTGCCTGTGAAATTCTTCAGAAGCATGCAGCCTGCCTTCTAGGACCTTCTGACTTAGATTATGAGCACCTTCCCTGACCTCTCTAGTGACCAGTGAGTGGCTTTGTCTTAGCAGCCTTCGAAGGCTTACTGTTGGGATTATTTGACTTCTTTCCATCCATTTATTCATTTATGTGACAAATATTTGTAGAACACCTAGGGAGAAGATCTCAAGTATAGAAATGTCCATACTTTACATGCATTTTTGTAACCAGCTATCTCCAAGGTATGTTTTTATAGCTCTAGAGCCGGTCTTGTTTACTATATTATAATCCTGACTGCAGGAGACATGTTTTTTATGACTTTCTGTCCCATTTAGTATCATATACACAGTAGGCGCTCAATAGATGACAGTGACCCCAGGTGACCTCTGGACTGATCTCTCACATGGCTGTCATCTGCCACACTTTTTAAATCCCTGGCAGCATCCTGCAATGTTGAATGTTTCTAGCCTAACAAAAAACATAATTAGGAAGGTAAATCTGCTGAAGCTGAAACAAATCATTTAATTCATTCCACAAGCCAAATGGAAAATGATTTTGAGATTATCCACCGTATTGGGTTATCTGCTCTACTGCTCTGTACCATTAGCTCAGGCAGTTGGGGAATTGCTTGCAATTCACAAAGAAGCAGATTGTGTTTGGTTTGTGTTGGCTGTGTATCCTCTTCTGAAGTGGCTTCAAGTCCTCTCCAATTCAGCTAAGGCAGCCAGTCAGGGTGGCTGCTAAACCAAGTAAGTTTCTCTCCTGTTGGTACTTCTGTGTAGGGCAGACCTGGGTGCACATGTGTATACATGTCTGCCTTTGTCCACTACAGTTCCCTATCAAATGAAGGTGGTACCTGGTAGGTATTTAGTCATCTAAATTTCTGGATGACAAATGGCTTCCTGTTAACCTTTCACTTTTCTTAGTGTTACAAGTGACCTAATGTCATCTTATTCAGAGATAAAGAGTCATTTTTATTATACAAGAGGTGCCTCTGTTTCGAAGAGGTTTTAGAAAGGCATCTGGCCATGCAGAAGCTCCCCGGGCCTTGGGGGAGGTTGGAGTGCTGAGCATTTTAGCAGCTGAATCTGCTCGTCTGATTCAACAGAGTTCAGACTGCTTTGCGGTCTCTTCATGCTTCCCCGGCATTTGAAAACCAAGCATCTATTATGGCAGAGTCGGGTAGCACCACCATGAGACACTTAAGGCAAGCTTGGAGGGAACCTACCCTTAGACCAGCCTGGTTTACTCAAGGACAACATTGAAAGAACAGCTGATTAAAGCTGTGTTTTGAAAAGTACAAAGTAGAGCTTTTAGGTGTATAGTTCTAAGGTGACTGGAACCCAGTGCTGCAGTTTTAAAGAGAGTTCTGAGGTCTGTTTGCAGATCCTGGGAGTGAGCCCTGTAAGTAATTGACAGTGAAGAAGATGGGAAACACATAGATGGAAGGGTAAAGAAGCAGATCGATAGATGATTATCTAGTACTTAAAGCACTGGTTTCCATTATGAATTTGCTCCCAGATGGCTAGGGAGTTACTCAGATAAGTATAGGAGTTTTTTTTCATCATCTTTGTTCAGTGAATCTGGTGCCCTTCCCATCCTTCGGAGCTGTGAAGAGTGGCAATGACACTGCTGCTTTGAGGCCCAGGTGCTCCAGCAGGCCAACGTGGACCATTCTGGCAAGGTTGCTATGAGACCAAGAGAGGCAGACTGAGGCATTGGCAGGTGTCATGCTTTATTAGGAAGGCTGCTTATGAGTTTGGCTCCATGTCCTTATAATGTAGGAAGGCTGAAGTCTTGGGGGAAATAAGTTAATAAAAAGAAAACACCTGACCCAAAGCAGGTTACTAGATTAGGCAATTTCCTAATACCACAGTATAAACGATGACATTCTAACTGCTAACCTTGTTAGAATGAAGACAACTGAGATTATCTCATGAAAACTATCATAATTTTTGTATCAAAAATTTGTCATTTAAATGCAGGATGGTTCTATCTATATTAGTATAAGAAAAGCCATGGATCCAGACATCTAGCATGACAGTAGCATGGCGGTTTATAATGGAAACTTTTGCCTAGACCTTTTGCTCAGGAAAGCTCTCAAGGCACTAAAAAAAAAAGACAAGATCTTTTTATATGTCTAATAGTGCTGAAGAACGCTAGCTACATGAACTGTGCTCACAATTCACCCTGGATCTCCCTCCCATGAGTGTGCTCAGACTCCCTATGTCTCTACTTGGAAGTTGGCTAAAAAGATCAGTTGGGGCACGGTTCTTATGGTGACAGCCCATAAGAGGCCAGGACTCTCAGTCATACAACCACAAGGAACTGAATTCTGCCAATTGCCACTTGAGCCTGGAAGAGGACCCTGAGCTCCAGAGAGGAACAGCCCTGTCCAACACTGGTGTTGCATCCTGTGAGCCCCTGAGTAAAGAGCCTGGCTAAGCTGTGGTGCGACACTTAACCTACAGAAATCATGAGATGATTAATGTGTCCTGTTTTAGGTCATGAAATTTGGGGTAAATTGTTATACACCAATAGAAAATCAGTACCTTTATTCTCTTCATAAAATATTCTATTATAAAACTTTTAGATAGCAAATCACCGTGTACTCATACAGGATCCAATGTATAAATTTGCAGTCAGCACACAATTTCTGACATGTAGGTTTTACAGTGTGAAGTGTGGTGTATCTCTACTCCTGCTGCCACCCACTGTTTCCGGCTCCAAGGGAGGAGCCCCATCACAGTACCCGTGAAATGCTGGCCCATCCCATGGCATCCTTGCTGTTGCAGACACCTTTGTCCATTGTCTTAGCAGAGACACATCTGATCCAAGTAGGGATTATTATTCCTCAGGAGCCTGGGGGGAGGTGCTGATGGTGACTGGTTTCCTTCTCCTACTATTAGCCCCAACTCTCCTGGAATGGCCCCCAAATCCCTGTATTGAGAATCCACAGAGTAATCTGGGCAGATTTTCATGCTGATCCTTTTCTGTTTTGTCCTGGGGAGAATCTGGCCAACTATATATTCATTGATATTTCCCCATTATTTATTACCTAGACAGAATAGCGTGATTAATTATTGATCATAGAACAGTAACTGATTAAAGTGTGGTTCTGATCAGCAGTCAAAAGTCATTTGTTTCCAGGCATTTGTAGTTCCTGCATAGAAAGTGCAAAACAATACTTTCAGTGCATAAAATATGACACCTGTAGGCAGACTGTAGTTATAAGCCAGCCACGGAGACTTTCAACTATACTTTGTCTTAATAAATGGGAAATAATGACTTGCCAAAAGAGAGAAACTGTGGGGAAGATTTACATGTAGAGAATACGATGTGAAGAATAATAGGAGGATTCTAATTAGAATTGTTTCTCATGGTCTAAATGCTTTGCTGAAGAGACACTCACTAGGAATAGCTTTTTACCATCTGGGAAACATATCAGATTTTGCCTCATTCTCACTTTGTTTCTGGGCTTATTCCCTCTCCACCTCTTCTCCACCTCCCCCACCCCCACCCCCCACTACCACTTCTTTCCTGATTCCCTCCCTGTTTCTCTTCATCCTCTTTACATTCTTCAGCAGACACTCTATCAAGAGATGGCAAACTATGGTTGGCTGGTCAAACCTGGCCTACCACCTGTTTCCGTAAATAAAGTTTTGGAGCACAACCAGGCTCCTGCATTTTCATGTTGTCTCTAGGTGTTTTTGCTCTGTAGTGACAGCTGCCTGGATACAGAGAAACCACACTGTCCATGAAACCTATAATGTTTAATATCTGGCCCTTTATAGAAGAAAATAGGCTAACCCCTGTTCTGTGTGCCAGGCACTGGGAACACGGTCGCAAGTAAGAGACAGGGGCTTCCCTACCTTCAGGGGCTCAGAGTTATGGAAGTATCCAGTTGTACCATGTTGCAGGTGGTAGGATGGTGCGTATCTGAATGAATCATCATGGGAAACAGGAGACAAGCATTATGAATTTAAGAAGTAGGATTAGAGGATGACATTTCAGTGCAGGGAATATTTGAGCTGGGGGTTTCCTAGCAGTTTGAAAGTGGAGAAAAAGAATCAGGACCTGAAATCTGTTGCTCAGATATCTTATTCCAGTATCCACAAAAGACCCAATCCAAACTTACTAATACAGTTTCTTCTTTGGAGGATATATGTTTTTTCTGGCCATTTATTACTGAGTTATTACATAGTTTTCTGCTTAGAAACATCTCCAAACATGGATGGCTTTGTGGAATCTGATTTTACTCTTAGATTTTGGAACCTACTGCATTGGTGAAGCATCAAGCTTCTGATGGTGGGGACAGGATAGAGATCTTGATTGGCTAAACTGTCCCAGACCTTACAGACACCACTGATTTTGTCTTGAAGAATATAAGAACATGTCTCTGCTTCTCTGATAGTTGCAATTAGTCAGTTGACACCAGATAAGGAAGGGACCCTTACAAGCTCACAGACGGAAATAAACTTAGGGTTTCAACAGTATTTGTTGGATGAGAGAGGTGTCCCTGAAGTTTTGGCAGAAAGCCCCTCCCCACTGACCCTCTTTGACCTCGACTGGAGGCTAAGTTCATTCCAGAAACAAACATTATAGTTTTTCTTTTCTAAAGAAGTGTTCAAACTCAAAGTGGGCAATTCATTTCAAGAACCACGTAAGTTACTTTCCAGGCCAAACCAAAACAAAAAATCCAATAACAACAATCAAGTAAAGACCAGAAGCCAAGTTCAGATTTATGAATTCTCTTTTCATCAGAGCAGAAAGTAAAACTGGTACCTATTTGCCCTCCAGAAAAAAAAAAAAAAAGAAATAGTGAAAGAATGTTAGAAATCATTTGAAAATGAGTTGTTTTTTTTTAAATTGGGCAGCAATGTTAGCCAAAAAATGAAAATCAAATCCAAAAGAATGTATGAAAACATCACACTTCATCTCCCAGTTATTAAGATGTCAACTCCTGTGTGGGAGGATTTTAATCCAAAATTTCTAAGGCAAAAGGAACTTCCATTTATTGAATGTCAAGCAGATAACAGTAGAGTGACCTGACTCATTTTGACTTTTAGACTTATTTATAAGACTCTGAAGGGATATTAAGTTCTCTACTCCAGAAAGTCTTGATGCCTCTCGCACAACTACGAAAGGTAATGTTGTCAGGCTACAAGCCTAGGAATTGAGCCAACCAAACTTATGCTTGGATCCTTGTTCTCCATTCCTTAGCCTGTGGCCTTGTCAAGTCACCTAACTTCTCTAAACCCTGGTTTCTCTATCTATAAAATGGGGATAGTAATAGTGATGTGAAATTTTCATGAAGTAATATACATAAGCAGTTAGTACCATGCCTGACACATAACAAGTGATAAACAAATCTTAACAATTTTAATTTCAGTTTCATGTCACAGTAATTTGATTTCCTAAGATGTTTAAGGGCATTAGAGGGTGTCTTGGACTTTCAAGTTCCAGTTTGTCCATGCACATTTTGAATGTGCTCACTGAGTCAATTAATATCAGAATGGTGCTTACTGAGCAATTTGTGAGCACACATTTCTGACTGTCTACTTGAAGAACAGAAAAATATAATTTTTCGGAGACAAGTCTGTTTACTCAACATCCATTGAATAAGCATCATACATTAGGCGCTGGGCAATGGCTTGGGAGACAAAGATAAATGCTATTTTTGGCTCAAGATTTTATAGTCTAGTTGCTCTATGGACATTTTAACAGAAGATTATAATTCTGTCTGAAAAATGCCATGTTGGAGTCTATAGGATTCAGATGGCAGCAAGGGGATCAGAAAGGCCTTGTAGAAGAAGCTTTTGAGCCAAAATTTAGAGAAAGAGAGGGTGTGTTTCAAGCAGGCAGGTAAGGGGAGGACATACATGGCGGAGGGAACCATGCAGAAAGACACCAGTTCAACAGTGCTGAAGCATAAAGCTGGAGCATGGGAAACAGTGGAGGGAGATACAGCTGAACAGGTTGGCTGAGCCCTATATGCCCCCAGAGCCATTCTATTTCAGTTCTGTAGGGGTGGGATTTAGAGAAATTTTGAACAGATCCAATATGCTTATTAGAAAGTTAATCTGGTTGGCAGTGGACAAGTGACTGGAGACAAGGAATCAGGGAGATTGATGAGCTGTGTATGAGGTATTGGAAGTACCCAGGCAAAGGATGATGGAATTCTGACCCAGGGTTGTGGCAGTGAAGAAAAAGAGGAGAAAAGGCATGTGAGTTATGGTAAGAAGGTAGGACGTGATAACCAATTGATAATTATTTGAGTTAAGTCTGGTTTAGGTATGTAGTTCAGAAATTTCATGTGTGTATTTGAGATCTCCTAGGATCTGAGGTGGCATGTAGACAGTACGGGCTCTCATGGTTTTGTCTGGGAGAAAAATGTTGACCTGCTCACATTAGCTCAGTTAAACCCTAAGTGGGATCAGAGACTCAGTCCTCAAGTTTAGTTCTTGTTGGTTGATATGTGATTGCATATCTTACAGTGGGTCAGCCTAAGTCAAGGTTGAGTGCCCACAGTCTGTGAATCTTATGAACGAAACTGTGAAGTTTATGAGTGAAAAGAAATAGCCTATTGACAAAAACGGACAGTACACACTTTCCCTACAAATTCCGGCTTCTTAAAAACTCTGAGAGAAGGTTTAATCTCTCTCAGAGATTATATATAAATATCATACTATTCACCATCCACCTATTCATTTATTCATATATACATCTGTCCACCCATCACTGATTGTCCTTGACTAGCCATAAAAACTACTTGTGAGTTTTAACAGGTTATGTGAATCAACTTACCAACGCTTGCCATCCTGAAGGAGTCAGGAAAATTCAAGATGTAGATTTGGAAACATCTTTTGTCAGATCTAAAATCCACAGAGCCTATTTGTTTGCTTGCTCTTGTAATGCAAATCTTGTGTTTATTAATATCTAGGATGCAATTTTGTGAATGTGACATATGCATTTTCTGCATTTAAGATTCTCTGTGTATGTGTGAATAAAATGTTTCTTTTCACAAGGGTACTTGCTAATTAAGTGATAAGTAGGAATATATATTTTTTTGGTATATGTATGTGCATTTGTGTGTAAAATATGTATGTATATACGTACATATATATATTCAATCTGATTCTGATTCTTAATATATTCTAATCTCCATAGCACATGTAATATTAAAAGAAAATTTGGTAATACTTTAAATGTCCTATCATTGTGAATTCATTTTATATTCATTGTAATAGCATTGATCAAAATGAATTCATTTGGTATTCATGTAGATGTCACATGTACTTCCATAGGTGTTTCATTGTAAATTAGCATTTCTCAGAGGACACTTAAAATAAGTGTTACTGAAAGTCCTCATTACACATATTGCCGAGATTAGTACATTAAGGATCATGTACTTACATAGTACTAATGCATTTCTGCCACTTAAAATACTACATTACCCATTTCTGATATCTAGCAAATATCTAAGGCAATTTTGAGAATTACCGACATCCTAAAGGAAGTGGTACTTTTATGATTAAGCTAGTTGCCTATATTTTGCTCTGAATTTTTTTAAGAACTAGAGTTAGATACAAAAAGGAAGATTAAAAATGAAATTTATATGATGACAACAATAGTTTTTAAATTACTTCATATTGTCAGACACCCAAAGAAAACAGAACTTTATCTAATTTTAATTTTGACCAATCACCATGTTATAAGCATAAATTGAAGAATTTGTGGACCAGATGATAGAATTGTGGAGAAAATAGTGAAGGCTTGGATGGCCCATTTTTAAGCTTGACTTATATCAGAAGCAAAAACCAAACACAAGCAAATGAAAGGTCATCCATCTTTGCAATTTTTGCCATCCTTGTAACTGACCGATTACTATCAGGACCAGAATTTTTGTTGTGATTGTCATGGATGTTGGGAGGAAATGGTGGTGGTTTACCTGGGTGGTGGTAGGGGCTGAAGGAGGATTCTTGAGTAAGTCCAGAGAGTTGTTGGCTCTTCCAAGTTCCTAAGGATTCTGACAGAGAAAGGGAGGAGGTCCTAGTGCTGCTGGCAATGTGCTTGCAGATCAACCCAGTAAAGCTTCGGGATTCATCAGTATATTCTGAGCAGTGGGTGGGATGTCTGTCTGAGAATCGCACTTCAGAAAGATATAAAATGTTAAGAATTGGATTTCCTTTTAAGAATCGGGTTTCCCAGGATCCTGTTGGGGCTCTCCTGGTGGCTCAGGTGGTAAAGAATCTGCCTGCAATGCAGGAGACCCAGGTTTCATCCTTGTGTCAGGGAGATGCTCTGGACAAGGGAATGGCTACCTACTCCAGTGTTCTTGCCAGGAGAATTCCATAAACAGAGGAGCCTGGCAGGCTACAGTCCATGGGGTCACAGAGTTGGACATGACTGACCAATTAACACTTTCACTGATACTTTCAAAACACTGTTAGTGGGAATACAAAATGGCAAAACTGCTATGAAAAACAGCATGGAGTGTCCTCAGAAAGTTAAAAATAGAAGCCCAGCAATCCCCTCTCTGGGTATTTACCCAAAAGAATTGAAATCAGGATCTCAAAGAGATATTAGCATTCCCATGTTCACTGAAGCACTAATCACAATAGTCACAATGTGGAAACAAACTTAACATTCATTTATGGTTGAATAGATCAAGAAAATGGGGTATATACTGACAGTGGAATATTGGTCAGCCTCAGAAAAGGAGATTCTGCAATATTTGACAATATGGATGAGTCTTGAGGACATTTGACTAACCGAAGTAAAACAATCACAGAAGGACAAATACTGCATGATTCCACTTATATGAGTCATCTAAAATTGTCAGAGTCATAAAATCAAAGAGAGGAACAATGGTGCCCGGGGCTGGGTAGAGGGGAAAGTGGGGAATTGCCATTCCAAGAACAAAGTTTCAGTTAAGGAAGATAAGCTTTAGAGATCTGCTGTACAACATTATACCTATACTTAACAAATATTGTACACTTAAAATTTGTTAAGAAGATAGATCTCATGTAAAGTGTTCTTACCACAGTAAAATCAAATGGAAAAAGAATACATTCTCCAAATAAAAAGTGTGCCCTGGAGAGATTTAGGGTCATGCAAAAGCAAACCCTTAGTACTTCCAGGATACCACCAGTCATCAACTCTGTGTGGGAAGCTCTTTTAACTTTTCAGATGCATCTGTTTTTATCCTCTTCTCTGCATGAACTGTCTGCTGTCTACATCTGGTACCGTACTGACGGCTGTCCCTGAGATGGACTTTGTCCCCTCAGCCGCCTTGTCAGGAGACAGCACCTTATTTGGTGCTGACTCAGTGGGAACTGAGTTTCCAGCAGGCTACCAACTCACACCTGCAGAATTTGCCGGCACATCCGTTTTGCAAACACACAAAATGGGTAATTGGGCACACAAATGCCTATTTGCATTGCAATTTGGCATTTGTATACACAGTGATGGATTTTTTTCAAGTGCAAATGTGGGGGATACAAGTGCAAAATGGATGTCCTCAAGAAGGAGGGGCACCTTTAAAAACATATATATCTTTTCAGAAACCTGCTGGAAATTTGAGGATTGCCAGGAAAATAGGTATGTTTGTGAATATATTTTATGTTTTTTCCCATTCAGGGAAATTTCTGACAGAATACAGCTCATAGTTCGTCTGTTACTTTTTTGACGAAGGGCTGAATTTTACCAGCTAGACAGAGGGACATCCAGGGTTTTTTCACCCTAATAAAGGACTTACTTAAGGTATATGGAATCAGTTAACAGGTGTTAATACTTTAATGAAATGTGAGGAGTGTTTACACCCTTAGACAGTTTGGCATTTTATAATGAATGCCATACACTGGTTTTGAGGTGTGTTGTTCTGTGAGAGGGAGGTGGGAGGGGGGATCGGGATGGGGAATACATGTAAATCCATGGCTGATTCATGTCAATGTATGACAAGACCCACTGCGGTATTGTAAAGTGATTAGCCTCCAACTAATAAAAATAAATGGAAAAAAAAAAAAAAGAGTTACACTGAAACCCATGGAAACATTTGGAACCATAGATTCTAATGGGAGTGACACAGAAACAAAAGTAATGATGGCCTTTGTAAAAAGAATGGTTGCAGAATGTTGAGGTCCTCCAAATGTCCCACCTCATTCCCAGATTTCTTTGTCTTTCCTGTCCTTGTCCCTCTAAGCCCCTGTGCTTCCCATTCAAATCTCATCCTGCACCCAGAGGGGCTCAACAAAGGAAGCTGTGAGCACCCACCTGAAAGTTCCTTAGCCTAGGGCCCAAGACCATGCCCTCCTTTGCCGGTCACCGGCTTGTGTCTATCTGCCTCTTGGCCCTCTAACCTCTGGCTCCATATCAGAGTCCACGCTACTGGCAACTTGTGGGACCTCATCTTGGTTCTTTTGGACTCTAGCTGTCCTGCTCAGTTGTGACTTTTCTTCCTGTCTTGTTTCGGCAGTGCCTGTGAAACTGTGTGGAGTCTGCTTCCAGGACAGCCTGACCTGTGGCCGAGGGATGGTTCATAGATTAACTTCTGCAGGACAACTATGGGTATTGATCAAGACTTTGTCCCTGGCTCTCCACTTCTTCTGTGTATTTATAGTTTTCCTAAGTTCAGGAATGCTTATAACTTCCACTGTCACCTGTAGTCTGATCTATACCATCAACCTGTATTTTGTCCAGGTTAGGTTTTATTGTGTTGTCATTATCTCTAATTTAATATGCCTACAGCCAGATCTGGTTTTCTTTTCTTTTTCCTCCTCCTAGCATTTGACTTGCAGTTCCAGTCTTCTCTCCCACCCTTTTCATCCTCATATTGATGCCTTTCTTTTCTACTCATTCCAAGGGCCATCAAGTCTTGTTGAGATTCCTTTTGAAATCTCACTCAGGTTCTAAGGCTTTCTCTTTACTACAGTCACCACCATCTGGTCCCCTTATGACTGGATGGTGGTATTTACTGTCTGAGATGTCTCTTTGCTTGACTATGGTTTCATTAAATGCTCTGCCTATTATGGGATTCATATCATTATGAGCCAGAGAGATTCCACATTATCAAGTTGAGTTCCAGCCACCTCTCATGACTTTCAAGGCACATATTCAATATTATTTCCCACAGCAATGGGAAATGCCTTAAAAATATCTTCACTCTAGACTTTTCCCTTCATTTGCCCCCGTAAGCTTCTCTCTTGTTTTGCCTCTTTTTCCATGTGGATTTCCCAACCTGGAATATTTTCTCTTTATCATATTAATCTAAACCCCCAAAACAGCTTCCTTGTGGCATAGTGGTAAAGAATCTGCTTGCAATGCAGGTGACACAGAAGACCTGGGTTCGATCCCTGGAAGGAGGAATCCCCTAGAGGAGGAAATGTCAACCCACTCCAGTATTCTTACCTGGAAAATCCCATAGACGGAGGAGCCTGGTAGGCTACAGTCCATAGGGTTGCAAAGAATCAGACACAACTGAGCACGTATACCCACCCAAAACAGCTTTTGAGGTCTCCACCAACCTCAGCTCTAAAAAACTACTTGAAAGTGACCTAGCTCAAGACAAGTTTTACCAACTCTGAACCATACAGTGTTGAGAGCCTTACACCAGTGGCTCTACATAGATCAAGATCTCCTTGAATTCTTTTTTTAGGTCTTGCACTAGACTGGCATTTCCTTAAGGGTGGTCATATGCTTTATAATGTTATGTCCTTTGCAGTACTTCGTACAGTGCTGGTCATTGGAAAATACTAGCTTAATACTTCTTGACTTTGCCTTCACATCTCAGAGAGCTGGAAATTAGAAGAGAAGGTTGAAGAGTTTAGTAGGGAGGGAAAGTCATGAAACTCCATTAAACATTCTCTATTTACAGTGCTGCCAGCACACCAGGTTATTATTATTGTTTTGTATTTAAACTCTCGTTCCTCCCCTTTGCTTCTTCTCCAGAGTAACAAGGGCCTAATAGGTTTCATGTGTAAGTGCCTATTTTTATTAAAGACAAGTGTAATCTTTTGTAGACCACATGTCCCTATCATAAATGCTAACGGAGAAAAATATTAGGACTCATTTATTTATGAACCTGTTAATAATGAGGTGCAGTTATGAAAAAAAAAAAGGCTTCCTCAGCAAAAGCTCCTGAGCAAACAATACACACTAGGGAAAAAGAAGCTAGTTAGCCTTCTTGACTTAAATAAAGCTATGGAGGAATGACAAGTGCCAGTAATTAGCGCAGCCTCTTCAACAAGATAACCCTATACATCTTTGTCTATTTCAATCACCAAAGACTCCGATTCAGTGTAAAATTAAACCTCGGATGCCATCAATTTCTGTTAACCTCTTTATATTGTTCTGTGTTCATGCCTCTGTGATAGATTTTGTCATTTTATTAAATGGTGACATCTCTACAGACACGTGACCTAAAAATCTGTTTGCTCCTTAGCAAAGCCTTCTTAATCATTTCCTGATATGTTTTGCCATCAGGACTAGAATTTCTTCCCACTCCCCGTTAGTGAACTCCTCTTCTCTAAAAACGTGACACTTCTGTTTGAACTACCCTGCCTTTGGCTGCCCACCCCAAACCTGCCCATCCCCAAGTAATCTAGTTAGAATACTAGTCAAGGTCTAGACACTGGCTCAGGTTGTTTATTATTTATTCAAATTTCTATTAAGAAAAGTCTGGCTTGAAGCTTCCTCTCCCTCTGTGGTTAGTCCCTTCTTGCCATTCAGGGCCACCCTCCAGCCTATTTTAAAGGCTTCCTATTATCCATGATGTCAACAGTTAGTTTTAATCTGGGCTGTTTTGAAATTTTACTGCTTAATATACTTTGCTGCCAATAGGCTTTTATGAACTTATTCATCCATTATGATACGAGATCATAAAAGTTATCACCCGAATTGGGAATAATTGGAAATTATAAGAAATTACAGTTTAACCTCAGGGTCCAGGTTTATCTATCATAAGTCTTATGTAGACTCATGAAGAAGCCAGTAGACTCGATACCGCTGGCATGTTTCAAGCTGTCTTACCAGCCACTGGCCCAGGTCAGTGTGCTGTTCATGTATTTACTCTGTGTCCAGGGCATAGGGGAACTTCACTTAGCTTAGTAAAAATTATAGAGTTATTTCCATCCTAACATGCTCTTTATTACTTCTCGCCTTCATTAACTTCCTTCCAAATTTTGCTTCCTTAAAATGTTTCCTACATCTAATTTTGCCAGGGTCGGCATTCCCTCTTGTCTTCTCCCTATGAACCTCCCTTTTCCGGATAAATGACATTTTTTTTGTTTGTTTGTTTTAATGTGGCTTCCCCCACCTTTTCTTAACTATGTTGTGCTGCATTTTTTTTTTTCCATTCAGTAGACAGTATCACTGCCTTAGTCTCTTATGGCAAGAAAGGTGCCAAAATTCAGCTTCGGTAAACTTCATTTCACTTTGAGCCCTGATCGCAGTGGGTCCCTGGGAAATATTACAAGCTATCATCTAAATATGTATTTACACAGTATTTTAAGACACACATTATCTAGTCAGTAGAGCAAAACAGCTCACAGCAAATAAATGAAATAAAGCACATTTAGATGGTTTTCAAAGGCACAGGTTGCATTGTGGTAAATAGTGAGGGAACCTTTGAGACAGATGCTATTTATCAAGGGGATGTTATTCAGGGTCTTGACCTCATTGCTGCAGTTGTTTTCCGTGACCTGTGGTTTTGCCCTTTGGGTTGGATAGAAAGGACCGTGGAGTTCAAGTCACTGTGATCTTTATATTTGTGGAGTTTTTTGTAGATAAAGAAAGAGATAGTGATGGAGAGGAAAGAAAGATAGAAAGGAAATTAGAAATTAGGCAAGAAGAAAAGAAGAATAAGAGAAAAGAACATTGATGTTTTGGGGGATATTTGGATTGTTAGCAAGCCCCCTGAAATCAACCAAAATTATGAGAGAAAACCACAAAATAAGCACAGGCATGAATTCTATTTGAGAGTTTCATCAAACAGACAATAGCAGCTCCACTACAACGAAACAAGAACTTTTTAGAGGGAGCTGCTGTCGTACTGTCATCCCTAGATATTGGAAAGTTTGCAGAATGCATTTCTCCAGGTCATATTCAAGTTTTTGTTTGCTCATTCCTGGCTCTTCCCACTTGCTATTATTTTTTTCTGTTCCACATCTGAAACCTCTGGGCCTGGACAAGACCTCAGATGTGAGTGCCATTTCTGCCCAACCTTCCTGCATTTGCTTTCCTCTCTCACCTTTCCCCCTCTATGGCCTGAGCTCTCACTTTCTTTTCTAGACACTTCTCTACTTAAAAAAAATTATTTTGTTTTATTTGGAGGGTAATTGGTTTACAATATTGTGTTGGTTTCTGCCCTATATCAACATGAATCAGCCATAGGTGTACATATGTCTCCTCTTGCTTGAACCTTCTACTTTTTATGTGCACTTTAAGCATCCTTTCTCTATTTAAAAAAAGAAAGAAAAAAGAAAGCTCATATGGTTTAATTTTCATTATTTTTAGGTGTTAAGTTTTAGATTAGCACACTATGTCTTAAACCATCGTATTAGAATGCTGCTTGACTCACTTCCAAATTGAAGACCTTTTAAAAAAATTGAAGCAGTCCAATAATTTTAAATCACTCTACACTGTGCATTGCAATTTAAAATTATTGGAGTGCTTCAAATTTTTATAAGCCCTTGAATTTGGAAGTGATCAAGGTTCTAGGCATACTCAGTGTAGAGCAATTTAAAATTATAAGAGCTGTCAAATTTTTATATAAGCACTTCAGTTAGAAACGGGATTTGGGTTCTGGGCATGTGCAAAGAAGAGCCACTTAAATTATTAAAAGTACTTCAATTTTTTTTCCCCCAAGCACCTGATTTTGGAAGAGTTTTGGTTTGTGCAGCCTGAAGTGACAACTTCCTTTAAAAGAGTCTGTGTAAAGACAGTCAGTCTTTCAAATAGGGCCTGCACTGTGGGGATATGAAGGAGGCAACCAGCTTTCTGGGGTGCTCTGGAGGACACCCAAAGAGTCTTTTATCCCCAAACATCTCCTCTATCGCTTGGCATCTCATCATGATTACAGTTCCATTATATTTGGGGTAAAGGTATTTCCAGAAGACCTCTTTACAATGCTAATTTCTTGTATTGATAAGATTAATGAGATTAATGTATCAATGGAGAGAATGGCTCTGAACCCAAGACTCAAGCATTCTGCTGGTGAGGAGGGGAGATACAGGTCTCTAACAGGAGCCCTGTTCCCTGGGGTTATAGCTATGTGCTATTTGAAGGGGCCTCCTGGTTGCTAAGGCTGTGACTGAGAATATTCCAGGTGGCCTCAGAGTAGGAAGCAGGCAAGAACATAACACTCACTTTGTGTGTGGCAAGATTTTACTGAGCATTGATCCCCTCCCCCACTTAAACTAATCATTACAAAAAGGTGGATTCTCTGATACTTTTAATGTTCATTTGTATTATGGCAAGCCTAGGACATCAATTTGCTCTTCTCTGAGAAGTGAAATATTATTCATCCAAAGCATTTTAAGGGGAAAATTGAAAGGAAGTTAGAATCAATAGGTTCAGCTTTTAGGTTGATTTTCCTTATTTCGTTTTGGGCTGGGAGTTTCAATGATGTGAAAGCAAAAGGAAGTGGACAAACCGAACAAAATGAAAATAATGTCTCCCTTTCAAAGGTTTATTTATAACAAAGGGGAAGGGAAGATACATGATGTAAAATGTAGACACTTTACAATTGCAATTTGTATTAATTTCTCACCTCAGCAAGACTTGGGTGACTGTTCTAAATATTTACTTTTATCAGAAGCATGACAATCACATTGCCATGAGTGCCTGCCATTTGGAAAAAGTTTGTGGGTCCTTGGGTTTCTTAAAGAGGGAATGGCTTTAAATCAGGAATCTGGGACATGAAAAAAATGATTCACTCTTCTGAACTTCTTCAGAGGGATGCTGACTCCTTTTGAAAGTTGAAACCCTCATTGTTGTGGGTGGAGTGTGAAGCATTCAGTTCCACCAGTGTCTCTGTCTGGTATGAGGTAAAACTTCCCCAAGGGCTCCATGTAAGCATCCTTTCTCTCTGTCACAGAGCCACAGCCTTGGGTCAGCAGATACCCTGACTTCTCACAGAACCCCTGGATCTGAGTCTCCTTTTCCTTGTCTGCTCGTGAAAGGGACCACATCCTGCCCTTCTCTTGGTGTGGAAGGGCGCTGAGCTAGTGTTTGGAAAATGGAAACCACTTAGCTTGAATTGTTTGTACTTCTTTAAAGAATGAGGAGGGATTAGCTTATGTTTACGTCTTTGTCAGCAAACTCATCAAGGACCCGTGCAGCCTTGATTCAGAGGTCAGCAGGCTCTCCTCTGTCCAGACTGTGGCACAGGTCAGCGGTGGGACTCACTGATCTTTGTCCCTCAGAAGAGGGCAGGAGATACTGTTCAGAGTCAGCAATGCAAGGACAACTTTCCAGGTCTTTCCGGCCAGAGGAGTCTGAAGTAAAAATGTCATTCCAGCACATTACTCTAAAAGTTAGTACATTAATAAATATATTAATTAATTAAATCATCATTTATTTACTGAATATTAGCCATGTGTTATATTACTAAAAGAAGGATAAATGAGGAATAGTCATTTTCAAGGAATAGCCTTAGAAAGACATGTGCACAAATGGCTAAACTGTAAGATACCATTTTATTATGTATCGTGTGTGTGTGTGTGTGTGTGTGCGTGCATGCATGCTCAGTCGTGTCTGACTCTGTGACCCTATGGACTGTGGCCCACCAGACTCCTCTGTCCCTGGGATTCTTCAGGCAAGCATACTAGAGTAGGTTGCCATTTCCTCCTCCAGGAGAATCTTCCCAACCCAGGAATCGAAACTGTGTCTCTTATATCTCCTGAATTGGCAAGTGGATTCTTTACCACTGGTGCCACCTGGGAAGCCCAGTACATTATAAAATGATAAACTACATAATACATATTGTATGTTAGTATTACTTTTTATACTGGACTTGACTCATTGTAGTAGTCCGCCATGGAACACAATGGTTGTACATTTGCTAGATAAGTAAATAATTTTTGTTCTTATTGTTTAGTTATTAAGTCATGTCCAAGCCTTTGCAACCTCATGGACTGTAGCCTGCCAGGCTCGTCTGCCCATGAGATTTCCCAGGCAAGAATACTGGAGTAGGTTGCCATTCCTTCTCTAGGGGATTTTCCCAACCCAGGGGTTGAACCCACATCTCCTGCATTGGCGGGCAGATTCTTTGCCACTGAGCTACCTAATGCTAACTAAAAGTAAAAGAGATATAAACCAAATACTTGAGCAGCACTATGAAAATAACCTGAGGAGCTCTTAAAAAATGTTGATGTCCAGCAGTCCATTGCCAGGGTTTTTAGTTAATCATGACAGGAAGTTAACATTTTTTAAAGTGCCCCAGCTTTGAGAAGCACCTCCTAGGAGTCCTCAGAGGGGAGAGCAATGAACTGTACTTGAGGGGGCAAACAGATGCTGGTCCAGAGGATGTGCCTGAAGAACCGGTAGGATTTAAACAGGGTTTGATGAGGCTGGACTTGGAAATGGCCTTCTCAGGAGAGGGAACGCCAAGGGCAAAGACAGAGACAGGAAACTGCCTAATATTTGCTGGGAGAGTCAAAGCCTAGGTGGACCCTACCATGTGCTATGTAGTGAGAAAACAGAAGGGGCTGAAATGGTGGGTTGGAGTCAGGATTGTAGGGGTACCAGGACATGTCTCCAAAAATTTTGAATTATTCTTTATATGCTGGGGAGGTTTGGAAGCCAAGTGGCATGATCAGCCCTTTATTTTTGGAAAACATGGATGCATTGTGAAGAATGAACTGAAGATAGAAAACTGGCATAGAGGAAACAGATTTGGAAGCTTTAACTTCTGATAGACTAGGTGAGGAAGGAGGCAGATCTGCATTAGATCAGTATGCACCAGAATGTAGGGAGGAGAGTGGATTTGGGAGACATTTTTGAGCCAGCCCTTAATAGGTTTGTTGGATAATGGTGTATCGAGGTAGAAGACCAGGGTGCAGTCAGTGGACATCCAGAGGGAATACATAAGGAGCAGCAGGTTCTGAAAGAGACAGTGGTGGAGGCAAGGCTACCATATAGAGAGGGTTAATGGACACTTGTTGATACTGGGTCAGAGCTGAGGGGCAGATCCAGCCTAATATGCAGAGGTCATAACCCAGAAGCCCCCACCCCACCCTTCTCATCACTTAGATCTTTGTTTGGGGCTTCCTTTGACCCAGGTCCCTTGAAAGCACACATCTTGCTTAACAGCATGCATCAAATGCCAGTGCTCTATTTTTGATCGCTAGAGCTGCCGTTTTACTCAGGGCTTCCAGAAGAAGGCCATTTGCAGTTCTTACACCTTCCTCAAAATGAAAGTTTTGAATAAAAGCCAGCCATAGAATTAAGTCAGGGCAAAGTGGTGTCAGGGGTGAAATTCAAAAGATGATACGTAATAATTGGTTTTAAAACAGGAGCCAGATGAATCGTAAGGTCAGACTTATGAAAGAGAAAAGCTTTCTCAAGAAGCAGACTTTGAGGCTAAGACTACAAGGGGCTGCTAGAAAACAAAGTTCCTTTCTGGAAAAGGAAATGGCGACCCACTCCAGTATTCTTGCCTAGAGAATCCCATAGACAAGGGAGCGAGGTGGGCTACAGTCCACGGCGTAGCAAAGAGTCGGACATGACTGAGCCGCTTTCACTCCCTCAGAAAACAAAGTGGCAACGACAGTGGTGAGACGCCAAGTGAGACCTGCCTGGGGAACTGCTTGCCATTTTCAATGTGTCTGTAAACACTCAATGACAAGAGAGAGAACTGTCTCTTCCAACTGTGTATAGCCTCCCCAGAAATCTGTTTCCACCAGGTATATGGTCATTGCTTCATGTCCTCCAGAGAACCCCTGGTCAGGGAGAAGGAGGACAGGGCATTAGGAAGTCAGAATGCCAGTGTATCTTCTGGAAACCATTTACCCCTGAGCAAAGAAGCTGCTGGACCCAGGTGTGGGCTCTAAAGAAGAAGGGGCAGATGTTTAGAGCTGAGGGGAAGAGGAGATATTTTCTAACATCCCAGCTTCACAGTGGTGGGTCATTCTGACTGAGGGTAGAATATGTGGTGACTTGCTCAGATTCAGAGGATGAATAGCAGCAGGGTCAGTGGTAAAGCCACAGGCTCCTGCCTCCAAGACAAAGCTGGTCCACCTTACCACTGCCCCAAAGGTCAGTCCCCCACCACTGCCAGTGTGAGGGACTGTAGGGGGTGGAGCTAGAGAAATCCATCCATTCAAACACCTTTTCTGTTCTCTTTTGACCCACTCACCTCACTCCTAGCTTTCTTTGTTTCATTGACCTGAAGAGGACTTTTGGAGCTAGAGTTCAAGAGGCTTACGTGTGATGCTCCTAAAAGAAGCTTATGTATGCTGGAGAGGGTGCAGAGATAAAGGAACCCTCTTACAGTTTTGGTGGGAATGCAAACTAGTATAGTCACTATGGAGAACAGTGTGGAGATTCCTTAAAAACCTGGAAATAGAACTGCCATACGACCTAGCAATGCCACTGCTGGGCATACACACCGAGGAAACCAGAATTGAAAGAGACACGTGTACCCCAGTGTTCATCGCAGCACTGTTTACAATAGCCAGGACATGGAAGCAACCTAGATTTCCATCAGCAGACGAATGTATAAGAAAGCTGTGGTATATATACACAATGGAATGTTACTCAGCTATTAAAAAGAATGCATTTGAATCAGTTCTAATGAGGTGATGAAACTGGAGCCTATTATACAGAGCGAAGTAAGTCAGAAAGAAAAACACCAAAACAGTATATTAACACATATATATGGAATTCAGAAAGATGGTAACGATGACCCTATATGCGAGACAGCAAAAGAGACACAGAAGTAAAGGACAGACTTTTGGACTCTGGGAGAAGGCAAGGGTGGGATGATTTGAGAGAATAGGATTGAAACATGTATATTATCATTTGTGAAATAGATCGCCAGTCCAGGTTTTATGCATGAGACAGGATGCTCAGGGCTGGTGCACTGGGATGACCCTGAGGATTGGTTGGGGAAGAAGGTGGGAGGGAGGGTCAGGATGGGGAACACATGTACACCCATGGCTGATTCATGTGAATGTATGGCAAAAACCACCACAATATTGTAAAGTAACTAGACTCCAATTAAAATAAAAAAAGAGAAGCTTATGTACAATTAGTGTCCAGTTATTGGCTGTCTCTAGTCCCATATGACCTGAATTTACCTCATTGGGCCTTTTCTGTTATATTGATGGACTCCTGTTTTGAAAGATTTTTTCTTGTGAAAATGTTTGCATAGACGATGTCTATTGCTTCGGGCTGATGTCGCTCACACCGCTGTCTTCTGGTCGCCTCCCCTGATCCATTACATACCATCCAACCTGCTGCCCCCAACCATGGCTGAGGGCATCAGGTTGCAGCTGAATCTCAAGTTGCCCCGTTTATTCCTCTTAGAAGTTTGCAACTTGAACACAGTGGATTTCTTTAGCTGGATCTGTATGGTCATGGGCTGTCTAGCTTAGTTTCTGGGAGGACAACTTTCTGGGGCTCATCGGCCAGGGCTCACACGTGGGTTCCATTGTTCTCTAGCCATGTAACCTTAAGTATGCCACCTCACTGCTGCCATTTCCACAGCTGAAAATCAGAGGTGATTTATATATAATAATAAACAATGAATGACTAATATAAATGAATGAATGAGAAGTAAATTAAATGATAAAAATAATAAGGTTGTGGTATTAAGTGAGTTAATACGTATCATGTGCACAGAACAGTGCTAATAGCTATTCACCTACTTGGTATTATCGTGTGTGTGCACGCGTGTGTGCAGTCACTCAGTTGTGTCCAAATCCTTGCGACCCTATAGATTACAGCTCTCCAGGCTCTTCTGTCCATGGAATTTTCCAGGAAAGACTACTGGAATGAGTTGCCATTTCCTACTCCCGGGCATCTTCCTTACCCAGGGATTGAACCTGTGTCTCTTTTCATTTCTTGTGTTGGCAGGCAGATCCTTTATGACTGTGCCACCTGGCAAGATGCTTGCTATTATTATTATAAATATTAGTAATAGCAGTAATATGGGCTTCCCTGGTGGCTCAGATGGTACAGAATCTGTCCACAGTGTGGGAGATGTGGGTTTGATCCCTGGGTTAGGAAGATCCCCTGAAGGAGGGCATGGCAAAACACTCCAGTATGCTTGCCTGGAGAATCCCCAAGGACAGAGGAGCCTGGCGGGCTACAGTCCGTGGGGTCGCACAGAGTCGGGCATGAGTGAGAGACTAACCACAGTAGCAGTGATAGGCCCACCATCATTATGGTGCCATTGAGATGGTCTGTGAGAAAAGTCAGCAAAGGAAATGAGGCTTCAGAGAGAGATGGGAATACACAGATATGAAGAGGAAAGCACTGTCAGAATCTCATGTGTTACCTGAGTAAGACAGAAGTATACATAAGGAAAGAATAAGAGTTTGGAGGTGATGCCTCTCCAGGCCACTCTGAGGCCCAAATATACTTCCCTCTCTTGAGTCCTCAGAACTCCTTATGTAATAAAACTTCTTCCTTGACTTTATTTGAATGAGGGTTTGTTGAACGTGATGGAAGGATACCTGAAGAAGGATTGAGTTAAATCATGCAAGTATGAAAGCCCTGCCTTCCTAAGGCAAGTCAGGCTTGGTTCAGGTGGATCTCTGACTAAGCCCCATTCTGAGTGATTCTGTTTACACCACAAGTCCTGAGCCCAGGGCAGTAAGTGTTGCCCTGGCCAAAGAGGTGAGTCTATGCGCTGTAAGCCATGGCTATAAGGAGTTGATTTCCTCCTGGAAAGTTTGTCTTGTTCAATTTTGTGTCCCTGTCACCTAGCAGAGGATCTGACACCCAGAAAGGTTGAAGGAATGTTGTGGAATGCATAAAGGAAGCAATCTGTGACTAGCTATGTGGCCCAGGTGGTAAGGACACAGGAAGTCAGAGAAGAAAGAGATAGCCCTGGGGTGAGGGTCGGGAGTGCCGACTAGTCTTCTAGTCTCTGGATGTTAACACACCCTGATGGCAGTGTCTTGGGGAGCAACTTTGCAAATTTGGCCCATTTTTATCCCGGTTCTTCGACCTCCTTCACTCTCCTAGTCATTTGTTTTTTCAGAGATCTCCAACAATCAAAATGGGAAAACCAGGACTTGTACATAAATAAATTTACATTAGATTGTATTTTATAGTTGATTCATTAATTGCATTTTGGATTTCTTGGCAGGTCAAGCTTTATTCAAAGCTTTATAGTGCTGAGGGACTTTTAAGCTTTTGTGGACTGGAGATTCCTTTTGTTCCCCTTCCTTTGCACCCTGCTCACGAGGGAGGGCAGGGTTGCAGAATGTCTTGACCTAGACATTAGCCTTCAGTCTCCCTAGACTTTTCAAAGCTGTGATATTTAAAATATTTAACCACGAATACAGCACTGGCCCCAACAATGGGGACAAATGTTTCCTTTCAGAAAGGAGCTGGTGATAAGCCGTCCGTGAGTTCTCACTGAATGCCAATCTTGCTGTCTCTGATTTGGTTTCCAAGAATTTGAAGGAATTTCCTTTCTTTTAGAAACCCATTTCATTTAGGATCCCAGGCTGAACTATTTGAACCCACAAGTGCTCCTCATATCCTGGGAGGTGAAGACCAGCCTCACGCAAGGGCCCCTGTGCCAACGCCCCTTCCTATATTTGAAGATAATCCTCTGGTTCCTTTGCATCTCTCTCGGTCAGGAAAATGGAGGCAGTTTTCAACAGTTGCATTCATTTCATTACTTAGGGAATACATGTAGCCTAAGAGGAAAGAAAAAAAAAATAGAGCAGAGATTTCTGTAACGCGGATCCTGGCCCCAGGCCATCTGAGTCTCCCTCCAGCCGCCTCTGTAGAGTGCCCAGGGCAGACACCCTGACACGGATGTGTGGAAACAGCCAGTGGCTTGGGGGGAGGAAGCGGCCCTTTCAGAGCCCATTTCTCGCATGAAGAATGAGAGTAGCCTGATGCCTGTCCCTACCTCTGGTGATACGCTTCACAGAGAGACGCACGCAGTTGCCAGCCGGCTCCTTTTCCCCTTTAACGGAAACTTCCTTCCTTGATGATTTCACTTCAGACACTGCTTTCCTTAAACCTTTCCTTGACTCGAATCATGCTAATGTTGACAGTTCTCCCCCACCCCCACCCCCTTTGTTACATCCTGCAACCCAGAGAGAATGTGAGGTGAGCTTGTCGGAGGAGATGAAAGATGGCAAGAAATGGGTGTTTGGGGACCAGTTCTTTGGTGACATCGACTCTGCAATCCTCTTTTCACTCTCAGCACCTCACTCCCTCTCTCGCCTTCTCCCTCTCCCTCGCTCCCCCTGCCTGCGCTCCCTCCTTCTCTGGAAATGGTGTATGCCTCCAGTAATTTACATAATACTCTTCTGACACCTTTACTTTAGTCATCAATCACGGTACCTTCTCTCAGTCTATCTTTTGTCTGAGCATGTCTCTTCTTTATCAGGCCATGCACAAAAGATTAATTTCACAGTTTTTCTCCCTTCTTTCTTTCCTTGCAAGATACAAAGCTCATGAAATGACAGAAGCAAGATAATGAAAACAACAATGCAAGCAATTTTTTTTTGTTCTTGCAGGTTGGATCTCAAGATACTTTTTCTAACCTCATTGTGTGCCATCTGTCTTAGAAAAGATCTGCTCTGTATTTTTTTAATACCTTTCTGATGCTGCTCAGTAGACTACCTGGCGAGGGTGGGGGAGTGGGGTGGGGGTTGGAGATTACATATTTAAATCAGGTCAGAGGCTTTGGTTTTTAAAATCTTTGGAACAATTAAAGCAACGGGCCCATCTCTAATGGAGGCATGGACTACTGCACAATGCCCACACCCCAATTAATATTAATGAGATCTTATGCATAGCCAATTTATGACATTTGATTGACTCACCCAACCACCCTTCAACCTGTCTTATAAAGTGAAATATATGGCAAAGAGGATCTTATTTGCATATGCATATGTTCTTAATATTAATTAGGCTAATGGATCTAAGAACTTAGAGATAATTTGGGAACTGGTAAAGAGGGGAAAAATCTACTACCCACAAAACAGAAAAGTCTTCATGTCCTATCTCTGCACTTCAACAAAAGAAGTTGAACTGGAAGATAAAATAACTCATACCAATTTCCTCTTTTTCTTGTTTCCACAGGATTCATAGTTTTAAAAATAAAAATATTTACCACAAACATTACTGTTATATATCTTATTATTATTTCCATTTAAATTGTGAAAGATTGAATGAATTATGAAATAACACAAAAATAAAAGCCTCACTCAATTGTACGCTGGTGGCTGTAAGGTTAGATCTTTCCTGTCCTCTCCAGAGGTGCTGCGGCTTCAGGCACATGCAGTGTCTCACAGGGATGCATGTCAGATACAGGACAAGGGGTTATGTCAGGAGGCGGTGTTCCCAAGGACATCTGCTCTAGCAGGGTCACTAATGGAACTTATTCCTGTGGTAGAGTGGCTAGAAACAACTCCTTTGATGTAGCCTAATGAAGCCTAGAGAGTCAGACTTCATGGGTCTTGCTGTTGGGATTGGGGGCAACACATATGCTGATTTCCTCTTTCAAACCATCCTTTAATGGTCTTTGACTCCAATAATATAAGAAAAAAAATTTCTATATCAGGTCACCCTCTGTATGCTACAGGATGGTAAAACCAGGTAACTAGCAGGCTTTGGACAGCAGAATAGTCATATGAGCTTGCTTCATGGTACCATAAGTAATAGTCATTGTAAATAATAATAGTGACTGTCACTTGAGTGCTTATTCTATACTAGAAACAATGGAAAGCACATTCTATATTGTTTTATGCTTGTCATGTTAAATATAGATTTTAATTTTTATTCCAGTAATCCCTACCCCAGTGAATTGAACCCCAGAGAGATTATGGGACATGCCCAAGGTCATGCAACTGGGAATGGTGAGGCCAGGATTCACACCTGAGGGGATAGTAACTCTGAAGTGTAATTTCTTTCTCTTAGTCTTTCAAGGTCAGGATCACTCAAGGGTATTGTAGATTGAAAGTAACTCAGTCTTCTGTCAAGAAGACAGCAACAAGCACTGCAGGAAGCACACACTGTGCTCCCTTTCAAGATAGACAATGGCTTGGCTAACTCCATGATGTAAGTAATTTCCTTCAACAGTAGAAATGATTGTCAGTTGCTACACAGATAAAAGAAAATGAGATATGGATAGATATGTGATTAATTGGCAGGTCAGTAAAGTGCTTTGGAACATAATATATTTATTTGTATTTAGCATTTGTAGAATGGGCTTCCCTTGTGGCTCAGCTTATAAAGAATCTGCCTGCAATGAGGGAGACCTGGGTTTGATCCCTGGGTTGGGAAGATCCCCTGGAGGAGGGAAAGGCTACCCATTCCAGTATTCTGGCCTGGAGAATTCCAAGGACTGTATAGTCCCTGGGTTTGCAAAGAGTCAGACACAACTGAGAGACTTTCACTTTTGATAAGTGGAAACTCTTTATGGAATAAAGTCTTACTGAGAAGAATCTCCCAGGGTTTGCTAGAATGGTCACATGCACCGTAAGAAGAGTGGGATGAATAGATGGAGCCTGGACTGCATGAGGTCTGTGCTGGGGAGAATCCAAGGTGGTAACTTTAGAGACCAGCAAGGAATGGAGGCTTCCTGTAGAGTCTTTCCTCAATTCCCCATCCTCTCTCTGAAAGCTGATGGCTGGGCACAGCTGATGTTGAAACTCTGCTGAGGATTATGCCTTCTAATAGAATTTCTTTTCTTTATTTTTAGTTTAAAAAATTCTATTTATTTATTTTTAATGGGTTGATGATTGCTTTACAATATTGGTTTGATTTCTGCCATACATCAACCTGAATTAGCCATAGGTCCCCTCCATCTTGAACCTCCTTTCTACCTCTCATTCTTTCCCACCCCTCTAGTTACAGAGCCCCAGTTTGGGTTCCCTGAGTCATACACCAAATTTCCCTTGGCTATCTATTTTACATTTGTTAGTGTATATGCTTCCATGCTGCTCTCTCTGTTCATCTCACTCTCTCATTCCTCACCTGCACCCTTGTCCATAAGTCTGTTCTCTATGCTTGTGTCTCCATTTCTGGAAGAATTTCTAGCGAGTTTTAGGAGCTTTCACACCCCTCACCTTGCTTTTTAGTCCAAATGTATGTGTGTGTGTCTCACATGCAGGCTTTCCCAGTGGCTCAGTGGTAAAGAATCAGCCTCTAATGCAGGAGATGTGGGTTCAATCCCTGGGTCAGGAAAATCCCCTGGAGGAGGGCAGAGCAACCCGCTCCAGTATTCTTGCCTGGAGAATCCCATAGGCTGAGGCATATTACTTAACCTCCCTGCATCTCAGCTTTTCCTTCTGCAAAAGAGGTGTAATAAGAGCACCAATCTCATGTTGGATGGTTGGGAAACATAAACAGATGTACAGTGCTTAGAACATAGTGAGTGTTCCATACATGTTAGCTTTCATTATTTTACTTGCCAGATTTCTCCACCCAGTTGGTACACTAAACTGCCTACTCTTTTCACTAAGCTTTCTTAGAATTTACCCAAGAACATCTTTTTCAATACCATTGGTAACCAAAGTTACCATTGCCAACCTTACTAGTTGAAGGGCATGAGCAGGACAAATGGGACAGTCGCCCTCAGAGCGTATGGTCCAGCCGAACAGAAAGATATTTAGCAACTGAATACAATAGATTATGATGAATGTTCACTATGAGGGTTTATATGAGTCATGGGAGAGGCCAGGGCAGAAAATACTTGAGTTCAGATATCAGGGGAGGTCCCTGAGCTGGTATCTTTAGGTCTGGTCACAGAGAGCCACTGGAGGAAGTCAGGGAGCAGTGGGATGGGGAAGCTGGCAAAGCAGCCTAAGTGAACTTGCACAAGTGGCAAGGGGCAGATGTGGGCTCTAGGGGTCAAAGAAGGCCAGAATGGCTGGATCTTAAGAACTGCAGGGAAGAAAATGGTGGAGGGAAGGTGAGAGGGGCTGCCAGAACTCAGCCACATAAAGTGTGGTCAGCCATTCACGGAAGTGGGCTTTATTCCGAGTCATGGGAAACCACTGGAAGATTTAAAGCAGGACAGTGACATGTGGTGAGGTGTCCATTTTGCAAATATGACTGGACTGGAAGGTGAGAGGCAGAGGCAGAAGGGTGCGTTTGGCTGCTGAGGAGCCAGCAGTTGTGACTTACGAGTGGGGCAGGGGAAAGAGTTCCAGGGTGAATTATCCTCCAGTGCCCACGAGCCAAACAGTGGGCTCTTCAATAATTGCTAGGGTCCAAGAAGGGCAGGTCATGTGCTGCGGTGTCATAGGAAGCTTCCTAAAACTGGAAGGCCACCTGTGAGTTCCAGGAGACAGTTCCAAGAGCATTTCTGTTTTCATGTCGACTCTGTAGTGCTAGTTCCTCCTCCACCTGCCGAAAGGAGACATATCAAGAGCACTTAGGGAGAAAACACACTAGCAGTTTCTCTCTCTTCACCTCCTGTGTCTCTGCCTCCCTAAGAGCGAGAAGGCTGAGCTGTGAACCCTTTGCACGTGAAGAAAGCCTGCGCAAACAATGCCAACTCCTTTTCTTTCCAACTATGCCATCCTCAGGGCTAGACTCACAGAGGGTACTCACGTGCTGCGCGTTGACTTGCTTGGTTCCACTGATCACCATTTTCTCTTCTCCTGAAGAGGGGCCGGGGTCCGGGGACGTGATGCTTCTGTGATTGCCAAATTCTCCCTCTCCATCTGCTCAGCATCCATCAAGGTAATGGTGGTGGGGCTTCTGTGGAGGAGAGGGCATTTTGAGGGGAAGCTGCAGCTGACTCACACAAGATTCTGGGCTTCGGCCAGAGGGGCAAAATGTGAAGTCTGATCCTAGGCCTGTCATTCAGCTCGACTGCCTGTCAGGGCCCTTGGGTTCCCAGACCTACAGGCTGCCATTTGGACCAACATTTGGGGAGCAGGATGCTTCTGGAATCCATTTTGGATTTGGCAGCCAGAACAAAGAACTAAGTTTGGAATGGAGCAAAGAGGTGTAAATGCAGCCCAGAGCGGCGGTGGGCGGGTTGGGGGGGCGATATGGTGTCTCATTGCTGACCCTTTTGCGGCAAGGGTGAGGTGTTTGGTAGGAGGGTGTGTGTAAGGAGACCATTTAAACCCCCACAGCAAGCCCAAAGAGGGCCAGCCAGATTGCAAATGAGGTCTCTCAGGCATCTGCCTCCCAGAGATGAGTAAACTCAATCTTTGTTCATCTGCAGGTCAAAAGGGTTTTCTGTTCTGCACTGTACTGCGAGGGCACGTGGGAGGTGACAGGGGCATCTTGCTTGTCCACAGCAGTCAGCACAATTTCCTTAGCCCCTGCTAATAGAACGGGCAACTTTGGCTAAAGCAAGCTTGGCTACCAGTGGTCCACATAAACTATATCCTAAAGAATATGGGCCTTTGCCGGCAAATGTCTGCATACTCTCTTCCCAGCCCCCAGCCCATATGCACACTTGCACAAACACCCCAGTGAACCCTGTTCTGCTTGAAAAAACTCTAAAATATTGTCTGTCCTTCATATATGGGGGGAAACCCTTTAGGCATTAGATACTGCAGTAATTACTATATAATGGAGTAAATACTATACTATAATAATTAACTTGTAAACCTTGAAATAACATTTACTGTAATTTAGACCAAATATGAACTGTGAGTAATGAAGCTCGATCCAACATGAAATCATTTGCAGGGCACTTTAAACATATGCCTGGGAAAGAGAAAGCAGTTCCTGTCGTTACCAAAATAGGCCCAGGCGAGGGCCTTACACTGGAAGTGTATGCAGCTGCCATTATTTTGAGACATCTTGTTGGCTTTTTTTTCCTTTTTAATAAATTGCATCTTTTTTCCTAAACTGTCCTTTCAGGCTGTCAGAAGAAGCCTAGAGTTTTGGGGGGTTTTTTTGGAATTTTGTTTTTACCCAATTTTGTTTTTACCCAAATGATTGTTAATGCTCTCTGCAAAGCTAACATTTAAAGCAACAGTCTTGGAGTTGGGTAGAGGGCAAGAAGATTCTTGGGGTGCCTACATTAGCAGTAAACTGCAGATGCTTCCAGAAAGTGGATCTGTGATACAAAGCTGTTGCCATCTCCATGGGGCCCGGGACACGCAGAAAGTAATATGTCATTTGATTATTCAACATATCATGCATGTGCTTTCAAGTCTCTTCCACAGGCTTCCTCAACCTCTGAGGAGCCCCAGGCGGGGGAAGGGTACAGAGGGGAGATTTGTCTCCCTGATATCCCCACCTCCCTTACACATTAAAAGCAAGGAAGAGGCTGGTATCTGATTGAACCAAATGAAATGGCTATTTTTCTAGGTCAAGAAGAAGGCAGTGTCATCAATACCATATGGGTCAACCAGATACAAGGTGTAGGAACGTGCCTTCTGACCTCAAGCCTTTCTCAGAGATTCAGTTAAAAGGTACCTCTCCTGGTCTCCTATTGCTGTGCTCCCAGCCATCCCTTCTCAGAAGTACACTTTTGGAAAGCATCATCTGTTCTTCATTTACCTTTCCAACTCTTCCTCTGGTCTGCAAACCTTTCACTCTAACCAGACAGAACCATTTTTTTTGTTTGTTTTTTAATCCAGAATTTCCAACTCTGATACTTTGTGCTTTCAGCTCCACTCCCCCAGAATGCCCTTTTGGCTGATTAATATCATGCCCATCATCTCAAAGATACTGTTAAACTCTACCTTTTCTCTCATGCCTTTCTTGAACCAAGAATGTTTAAGTTGGGAATAATAATCACCAGCCTTCTGGAGCACCTACTATGTGTTGCTAAGCATTGGTTAGGGGCATTGTATGGATTATTTTATCTGATCTTCACAAAACACAGATGAGGTCAGTACTATTCTCACCCTGTTTTAGAAATGAGGAAACTGACACATACACTAAGGTTTAGTAATGTGCCCAGGGTCATAGGGCTATCTTGCCAAACCATTTCTCTTTGGTGATCATGGCCTGGAGCTGACAACCATATCCTTGCAAAGGACAGTCCAGTCTAAGAGCCATCTCCTGAATCTTCAAGGATTGTATGGAGAAAAGGAATGGAATACTTGTAAGTTTTGCAAAGAGACCCAGAACCACTGCAGTGTCAGTCTATTACAATATCCAAATCATTCCAGGTCTTTGAAAAATCAAAATGGAATAGGCTGCCACCTAACAATGAGTGAGACACCTGTCACTGGAGATATTCAAATGGAGGCGATGAATATGGGATTCCCGTACAGATGGTCTCTTAGGCAGAACAGCTTGGTAGCTAAGAACATGGTCTCTGGGATAAACTGGATGGCTTCAAAATCCCAACTCTGTTTGCACCTTGCACTTTTTCTTCCCCAATACACACCCCCTGATACACACCCACCCCCCACCCCCAACGCACACATAACTACTCTTAGTTTCTTGAATCCGTGTCTACTACTTATACTTCTCAAACCTTAATAAAAATATGAAACCCTTTGATTTGGGGATTTTGTTAAAATGCAGGTTCTGATTCAGTAGGTGTGGGTAGGACTCATGGCTTCCAGGTGATGCTGACATGCTCTGGTATGGGCCACCCTGAGTGATGAGGCCTCATGTGGCATGTCCATCCTCTACCTTCGGAAAACTGATTACTTGGATATACTCTTCAACCTAAGACAGCTAAGTTTTGATGATAAGAAAATCCTTCAAGGGCCCACTTGGCAGCAGGGCCCACCCATGTCACTCCTTGCCTTCACACCAACTAATACATTGTTAAAAATTCTGTGTGATTTCCTTCTTTTCCTCTTTTATGAAAATTGCTCTGACATCTCTCATAGCGTTTGCCAGCAGAGATTTTAATTGGGACATGGATAAGGTTTTGAGCAAATGGCAAACAGTGGGAATTTAGATCAGTTAAGCCAGCGGTTTCGATGACGGATGTCTCTGCAGAGATAAATTATTTTAGGGGAGAATATGCTTTCAAATCTGCCAAACGATTCCAATACATTTTCATCAGTTTTTAGTTTCAAACAACACCACACCGATATATGAGTTCTTTTTTTTTAAATTCTTCTGTATTTAGAGCAAGTGACCACTGAACTCTCACCTCTCAAGAGACTTGAAAGTGTTAATGCTTTTCCTTCTGTCTATTGTAAGTTGCTGGCATCACAGATGGGTTTTTGCTTGATGCTATATCCCAGAGACTTCTCTGTGCATCCTGATATTAACACAATGGATTGAAATCATATTTATTGTTTTCTTTTTCAGAGAAGGATCAGAGATGGGGAAGTTGAATGCTTTTAAGCAGTTTTTCAAGAAACAAAAGGCTACATTTTTGAAATGCCAGCTATTACCAGTCCGCAGTTCAGACTCTAGGAAGACTCGTTAGTACTTGCTGGGGTCCCTCCCTCTCTGGAAACAGTGTAGGAATTATACTCTGAGATGTGATCGTTGAAATAGACTCAAAGTCAATGTGCATAATTACTTACCACAACAGTGGTTAATGTGCCCTGAAATATTCCCAGCTTCCCTCGGCCTGGGGCTTGATGGTTGATATTCAGAGTTTCTTGATAAATGTCTTCAATGCTTTGCTTACACCATTTCCCCTGGATTCCCATACATGAGCTTTCCCTCTCCATGTAGTTGTTGGACTGGATAGAGGGAGGAAAGCCTCAGAAGGGTTGCAGCTGTGATGGAGTTTAAATATCGTCCTAGAATGTTAGCGCTAAAAATGACCATCTATAGTAACCATCTCCCTGGAGTTCAACCCATTCATTTTATAAATGAGGCTCAGAGAGGTAGAATCAAATGACTCCACCAGGATCATACAGCTAAGTCAAAATGCAAGCCCGGTTCCCCTAAATGGAAATCCCATGCCATCTCTGCATCCAAGTGGACTGCTTCTCTTGTGTGTCCCTGCTGCAGTGGGAAGGGCAGATTTCTTGTTCAGAGTCACCGGAAGGCCTGATTCTCCTGGCATTGCTCCAGGACATGCCCAACTGCTTCTCTAGTCCTCTGTTCCAGGGCGGCGGGTCGGGGGGGGGGTATTTTCCACATCTACCTCTCCTTTTTTGGCAATATTTCCTTCCTTTGTCTCGAAACTCTGAGCCCTGATGCTTCTGAGAGTGCTCTGAGGCTTTCCAGGGGGCCCGTGACACCCCCTGCCTCCAGCTGCCCTTGTTACTCTGAGTTCCGTGTCCTACCCTTTGGTTGGTTTTTACTTCTTCTGTGTCAGTCCTTCTCCTTCCTCCATCTCTTTCCCTTGGGTTGTGCTCTGTTGTGACACTGGAGAGAGTGGATGATGGGTTGTCACCTGCTCAAGACATGCACTTTCCCTTGAGCAGCACCTCCAGCAATGACCCAGTGGAGGGACCACTGTCCTGGCGGTGGGGTGGGGGGTGGGTTGCACTGTGGACGGAGGGGGTGGAGGGGAGAATTGTTCATTAAACACCCAGACATCCTCCTCTGTGTGCTGCTAACAGCTCTGCAGTGCTCCTCTGACGAGCATCAGCCTTCTTGGATGTGCCAGGCACCGTGAGGATCCCAGTGGTTCCTGCCACTGTGAAGTGACAGAGGAGCAGGGCAGCTTGAAGAGATCCTGAATCACAGTCCAGCAGAATGGCGTCACTGCAGGGCTGGGTCCCCTGAGGAGTGAGCTTTGTATGAGAGGTGCTGTTCGGATTAAGCCTTAAATGACAGCGAGGATCCTCTTGGCCTGTCTATAAGGCGGGGCGATGCTGAGGAAGGGTTGAGGTGGGGTACAGAGGAATAGGTACTGCCGTGGTGAGATTGTATGGACAGAGCCAAGAGGCGGGAAGACACTGAACTGCTCAGTGGGACAGAATGATGCCTGGTAGTCCTGGCCCAGAGTGACTCTTGCCAGAATATTGACACAGTGTGCTGCGAAGCAGGCCTTGGTGGAGGAGTCTAGGTGGAGGAGATCCAGGGTGGAGGATCTGGAGACATAGCCCTTTACACCTTACTCCCCACAGACCTCATCCTTCCATTCTAACCCCAGCTGCTCTTGGCCTCTGCACTGACCTTATTCTTTCATTCTCTCCTCTCCAGAGCCCCTTCTTTTGCATCTGGCCAGGAGTCTCTATACTTCCTTCTGTCTCCTTGGCCTTGGCTTTTCCTTTAAGAATCCAAGTCCTCCCTCTTCCTCTATGAAATCTCCAAGCCATTTCTAATGGGTAGAAGACTCTCACACCACCAACTCAAGTCTACAAAAATGGCCCATTCCAGAATTTTCTTTAAATCCAATAAAATCTGACTCTAACCCCCTGTCTACCCAGTACAATGGTGCCTTCAATCTCGGTGATTATTCCTTCTCTCTCCTAGGGAGTTATAAGTTGTCCTGTAGCTGGAGAATGGAGGACGGGTCTCTGGTTTTCAATCCACCATGCTATTTCAGATCCACTGTCCCTCAAGACCCATGTCCTCCTGGAAGGTGGGTGATGCTGTCGCTCTCAGGCTTTACAGAGTCTGCAGGACCTAGTCTGGGGGTACTACTGCCCAGGGTCCAGCCCTCCTGGGGAGACCACACAGGTGTTCTTCTCTGAGGTCTTGCACTACCAAGAGTGGGGCATGGGTCCCTGCCTTCCTGAGACTGCCTAGCATCCTCCTTGTCCCAGTCTTGGAATCATTTGTCCTCTCTCTAGCTCCCTCAGAACTTCTTTTTTCTGGGCCCCAGGAGTTGGCTGTCACCTCTTATTTACAAATTAAGGCTTTCATGGATGACAGCAAGAGGGGAACTTCAGAATCTTCAGCTCCATCCTGCTGCACAAATCTTTCAGAGCCAAGGGGACACCGAGGCCTTGGCTCCCTTCTCAGGTGAGGTTGGAGTATTGTAGAAGAAGGAGAGTACACAGAGAATGAATCTCAAAACTTAGATTCATATGTCAGTACATTGTCCGAATCACAGTCCCACCCGTACTTTGAATTCTAGATTTAGACCCATTACCTGCCTAGACTAACTCTCTCTGCCCTACTTTCCTTATCTATAAAATGACAATAATATTAATTCCTTCCTCGGGTTGTTTAAGAATTAAGTTGCTTAATACCTATAAGTTGGGTCTTCCTTGGTGGTTCAGACAGTAAAGAATCTACCACCAATGTGGGAGACCCAGGCTCATTCCCTGGGTCAGGAAGATCCTCTGGAGAAGGGAATGGCTACCTCTTCCAGTATTCTAGCTTGGAGAATTCCACGGACAGAGGAGTCTGGTGGGCTGTAGTCCATGGGGTTGCAAATAGTCAGACAAGACTGAGTGACTAACACTTTCTACTTTCTCGGTAAGTTACATAGAACTGTATCTGGATCATAGTTAAGTTCTTAAAAACTGAGCTGCTTCATAATTTATCATCTGTTTGACCATTAACATGATGTAGAGGACTGATACTGATTTTATTCTGAGTTTAGTGGTAAGCATACCCACATAATTAAAACCCCTTGCCCAGTGCAGTGCTACTATATTCTTGCTGATTCTGAGTTGACAGAAGGAGCAAGGTTTGTCCCACGGATCCCAGAGGAGAGCCTGCGCCCTGAATAACTATTCCAACTATTGCTCACCATATGTCCACAACCAAAAAAAAAAAATAATTTTGGAGGGCAGGAAATGAGCACACATGTGCACGTCTGCAGAGAGTCGCCTGCTGAAATTGACACATAAGACATATTTACCACTGAGGCAAATGCCTTCATGTGTTTGTAAGTGGCTATTTCTGAACACCCAAAAGGGAAGAAGAGAGAAGCCAAATTCAAATGTGTTTGTTATTTTGGAGCAAGGTTATGTGGAAGGATAGCTTCCCTCATGCCTGGAACACTTTAAGGGGGAGAAATGAAGTATTTAAAGGTATTTTAATGATCATGAAAGGCAGTGGCTTAATAGGGCAGGAAACTACGGTTCTCTTTTTAGTCCCAGAAGGAAAATAACAAGTCTGTAGCTTAGCCTTCCCTGAGGAGTCATAAACTGGACTGCAAAGAGGCAGCCCCTCGAGATAGCCTCGCTAGATCCCTGCAGTTCCTTAACTGTGGATCTATCTGCTTAGACTTTCAATGTACTTATTAATTAATGATCACCATACTCTTCTAAGGTAGCAGCAATTTGCACAGGGTTCTGGGAGAAGCTGTTTCCCCTCTGGTGTGCAGGGTTGGGGACCTTCCTGAACAAGCCAGCCTGTTTAGTCCCATGTTTCCTGAAGGCTTCCCAGCTCTTCTTGGCTGGGTCCCCTACATTCCAACTCTGTCTTCTGTTCTTACCTATTCAGTCACGGAAGCCCCCCCATGCTAGTCCCCACTTCTGCCACCAGCATCACATGAGTCTCATTATTTGTAGTAACTTCATTCTATAAGTCACCAAAATATTGAATTAGTGAATACAGAACCATTGCTCCTAGTAGAAATTTGGGGTTAGGTTCCTTTGAGCCTCTGGTCCTAACATTTTTGTTATTTTAAAAGACCCTGATGCTGGGAAAGATTGAAGGTGGGAGGAGAAGGGGACAACAGAGGATGAGATGGTTGGATGGCATCACCGACTCAATGGACATGAGTTTGAGTAATCCCTGGGAGTTGGTGATGGACAGGGAAGCCTGGCATGCCATAGTCCATGGGGTCACAAAGAGTCAGACAGGACTGAGTGACTGAACTGAACTGAACTGAATCAACACATAATCTTGTCATGTGTGTTTCTGTTTAAAGATGCCTTCCTAGCAGCCTACTGAGCACTCGGGTTACTCAGTGCTCAATGGAAGGTACATCTCAGGACATCGGGCCCTGGGGCACTCTCCACCTCCCACTTTTATCTTCTCAGCTTGTGGACCACTGTGAGCCCAGATGCTTTCCTGCCTCGAACGCTGGATGTTTGTACTTCTACTGAACACATGTCCTCACATCCCATACCTGAGTTGCAGCTTCACTTTGATTAGGAAATCTGACCCTCAGATCTGGACTTTGCCTTTCCTCTAGCCATCCAAGTCACTCACTTCTGGCCTGAAGCCAGCTACAGCGAGCCGCATCTATCAAATTGCCCTACGTCCTTCCTTTGACATCTCCTGCTTTGGAATGGAATTATTATTATTATTTTTTAAGTGCTAAGTTTTTATTTTTCATCTCCTGAGTCCCTTTCATCTCCAGAAGCACTTGGCTCTCTTCATTAAGTAGAAACATGCATTGGAACTATAGTGAAGCCCTCAAGCCAGCACGTTAAGGACACATGTTATAGACATCATGTGGAGGTCATCAACAGGGCAGTGAGCCTGGATAGCATCAGCCTTTATTCCTGACAGCTCCTCCGATGGCCATTCCACAGAAAGCATGGGCAAGAGGAAGAATGTCCAAACAGTACAATTCCAAATAAAATAACATAATCATGGAAAGCTCCACCAGGCTTGTAGGAGACAGGGCATGTCAAAGAAGCCAGGACTGAAATATAATTGGGGGAACATTTGGCAGATGACCAGAAGGCTATAAATATGATTATGTTCAAACTACTATCACCTTTCATGGCAGCAGTTGTCTCTAGTTCTTAGAAATTATCACATCATACTCACTGGTGGTTTCTCCAGGAGAAACCACACTGCTTTTTTGGAGTGAGTTCTTCCACCGTTGCCTTGAGTTTCATCCCACTTGTGTTTTAGTTGCTTCATCTCCAGCTGGCCCTTTCTCTATTTCCATTTATTGCAGCCACATCATCTTACATTTTTGTCCCTTCCTCCTCCATTTCACTATATTCTCCTCCTTTGTCCCTTCTTGCACATAGGGACATATACATGTTTTGGATTAAAACCCAAAGCTGATTATGCTCCAAATGTGTGAGAGAGAAACTGCCCACAAAAAGCCTTGGGTAATGCTTTCTTTGGGGCCACATTTGTGAAAGCACATGGCCGTTCTCAAGCTTGAGAGGAAATACTAACTGGGAAAGTTTTGCTGTAACTCAGGAAGAAATAGTCTGTGTAAGGATGAGACCACCCTCACAGGGCAGTCTGAAGAATATCCAAATTGATATTCACAGAGAAGGAATTTGAAGGGCAGAGTTTCTGCCCGTCAATGGACAGAGAGAGAAATGGAAGAGCAGGGGCAACCAGTAATTTCTGAGACTCACAAAGAGTGGCAGAGTTAGTGTCTCTTGTCTCAAAAGCAGGCCTGACCAAGCACAGCATAACCAGAGTGTGTGACTGACCACCTTCTGGTCTGGATGGAGCTGCCTTTGCTCCTTCCAACCCCAGACAACTAACCCTAATCTGGCCAGAGGCTCTCACATGTCCACTCTTTTGATGACTCCTTGGCCCCATCATTCTGTGACCATGAATCACAGAATTCCTAGTATCAGTACTAGTATCAGGGTACCTAGACAGATGCAGAAATCAAATTCTGACTCAAGTAAACTGAGCCTTAGCAGATGTGGTACCTTCTGGGAAATCAGCCTGTGGAGGGGCTAATGCAGCTGGATTAGAGATCTAGCCTCTTTTTAAGGTGCCTGTGTGCATGTGCACTCTGTCGCTCAGTCCTGTCTGACTCTTTGCAACCCTATGGACTGTAGCCCACCAGGGCTGTCCATGGGATTTCTCAGGCAAGAATCTTGGAATGGGTTGTCATTTCCTTCTCCAGGGAATCTTGCCAACCCAGGGATGGAATGTGAGTCACCGCATCTCCTGCATTGCAGGTGGACTCTTTACCACTGAGCTTCTGGGGAAGGCCCTCTCTTTTAAAGGTTTTTGCTGTGTAGTCGCTAAATCGTATCTGACTCTTTGCAACCCCGTGGACCACTAGGCTCTTCTATCCACAGGATTTCCCAGGCAAGAATACTGGAGTGGGTTGCCATTTCCTTCTCCAGAGGATCATCCCAACTCTGGGATCGAACCTGCATCTCCTGCTTTAGCAGGCAGATTCTTTACCACTGAACCACCTGGGAAGCCCAGTATGTGGTCTATTATCTTTTATTGGCAGGGGCCAGGCTTCTCTCTCTCTCTCTCTTTCTCAACTGTCCTGCTATTGATATTTTAGAGTTTCTGTCCACAGGGAGTGACCCCTAATTGCTCACCCAATGGGGGCTCATTTTCCTCCTGCCTCAATCCCAAAGCAAATGTGTTCTCTTTTTAGCCACAGGACAGAAAGAGCTTGTCCAGAGCATGGGAGAGTGCTATATACTTTGCTATCCAAAAAGACATGCTGATCAAGTTCAGAATTAGAGATTCAGATGAGGTGAGGGCCTGAGGAGTCAGGTCATAAGCCTTACAATTTATAGATGAGGACTCGGAAAGAAGAATTGCTTTGGGTCTCACACACCGCTCATTAATTGAAGGGATGTGAAAATAGGTATATTACCCTATCCTAAATACAGGTTCATGCTGTGGGAAAGCATGAACAAAGTGCTTGCCTCATCCCATTTCCATCTGGCCTCTGTTTTCTTAATTTTACCTTAAAGGATCAGTGTGCCTGCGATGCAGCCATCTCCCCTCACCCTATGATGTGTCTTCTTATAGACAATGAGGTCTCTCTCCTTCCCACCAGTGTGGTAGAAAGCAGGGAAGTACATGACCTTATTTATCTCAGCCTGTCAGTTGTTTGGAGGACATTGGAGGGTGTCTGCTGCTCCCCAGTCATTGCCAGGCTCTGAGCAAGAGCACCACCCATCATTCAGAGCACATAGTGCCCCTTGAGGGGAGCCCCTCATGCTCACTGCCTACTTTCCAGCACAGCCCCAGGATGGGGTCTGGAGTCCCTGCTTCCAGGCAGCTTCCTATCAGAGCCGAGCAGGGAGGCAGCTGAAAGCAAATCCTTCCCTTTTGGAAGTGGACCTGATGGTACTGGTGCCATGCTGGAGAATTTCATCTGGTGTATAAATGGGAAGCAAGCATTACAAGTGACAGTTATAGCAAATCAGAGTGCAGCTGATGGTTCCAACCTCTATTCATGTCGTGTGTCATAATAAATGGCTCTTTAGGAAAGGCAGTGTGTGCAGAGTCAGATGGAAGGGCCCAGGCTGCAGCTCTGTAAAGGAGTGGGAGGAATCACTGTGGTGAGCCAGAGGCTGAGGTCACCTCCAGCTCAAGTCCTCAAATCTCTTCCCTCCATCCTCCAGGAAACCTGGCACATAGCATGACCTCGGGGTCATTATCTCTTAATGTCAGAGTTAAAGGAGATCGAGTTGCATATTGATTACAACTTGGGAACAGGACCCAGTGGGGAAGACATTGCCAAGCCTTGATTTGGTTTTCAGCATCTCTAGGGTGAGAAGGTCAAGGCTTACACAGTTTATGGACTTCAGTTTCCTGATGGCAGAAAAGCTAATCATAGGCGATATTTTAGCTTTGAAGAAGCCAAATGGCTCTGGGACATAACTCAGGTTCTCAGCTAAGTAACCAACAAAACATGATTTTTGAATCTTGCTCCATTCAGAAGAAAAGGCTGGGTTTCCAATGAATAGATGATGCACTCTCTATCAACATATATTTGCTCACTTGTTCTCAAAGATTCTATCTCTGATTTTACTTAATCAGTAGCATTAAAGGCCAAATACACTTGTATTCATCCCTCTGAATTTGCTTACCTCAGAAGAATTGGATGATTGGAGAGGTTTGTCGACATTGTAAACAAAAATGGTCAAACGTGTCACGGTTGTAGTGATCTGTGAATTTAAATTACATTTCTTCATAGAATTTGGCATTTCCCTCAGGGTTACTTTATGAGACTCCAGGAATCTAAGTGGGGTTCAGCTATGTCCCCCAGAAGGATGGAGAAAGGAGGATTGTTTAACTGATTCAGAGGAAGCACACCATTACAGATGATGCTTCCCTTATCTTCTCCAAGATTTAAATAGTAGTGACTACAAGCTGGGCAAATATTGATGAGATATAAAGGCCCAAAGATTATAGGAAACTGATCCAGAGTTTTCTGGTGAGCTAACTTCTATCTTCTCTGAAAGTCAGTGTCCTGCCTTCAGCATTTCCCCTGGCTGTGGGAGGAATTTAGAGTTCTCCTACCCAAAATATGAGCCACAGAAGGATCATCCCAGTAGCTGCCCAGAGAACTTCTGCTGTTGGATTTGAATTCAAAGTTAAAGTTGAGCATGCAGGATTCTGCTGCACTGTCAGTTTTGGCCTTGGTGAAATGACTCGTGACCATGGTGGTGGAATATTCTAAAAAGGCAAGGCCAGTGGTAGGAGTGTGCGAGCTTTAGAGCGAAGGGCCAGATTTACTGATCTATGTGGTCTGTGCTGCAACTGTACAGCTCTGCTGTTGGAGGGGAAAACCAGTGGACTGGATTTGATGCAGGGGCTGTAGTTCTCTGACTTTTGGTTTATACTCTCAGGTTGAAGGAACACTCAGATTTCCATTCAAAAGCAGCACCCCCTCCATCACTGAATGGAGATGCCAGTATTTTTCCAGGTGAATTTAAAGGCATGGAATAGAAAAGGCGGGATTGTTAAAGAATAACACTTGCTTTGTAAAACACCGCTATGGCTTTGTACAAAATAATTTTCTTCTCTCACTGTTAGTTAAACGTATACCTACACAAGTAGACTCCTGACATCAATCCCTTATAAAACTTATGAGTGTAAACACAGATGCACACACAGATATACAAAGGCTTGTACAATGCCAGATGCATGTTCCCAAACACATCTGTGTGGACATGAGCATACCCACCAAAAACTCTCAGAATCTATCTGACACAATTCCCACATTGCATACTTCAGCCAATTCTTTAAAATCACAGCTATGTTTAGAAAGGCCTTAAATACCCCATAATCTTTACCTGGTCGCTTCTGTCACCTTCTTCTTCCTGCAAAGAAACCTGAATAGTGATAACAACAATAGCATGTGCTAAATCGCTTCAGTTGTATCTGATTCTTTGAGATCCCATGTACAGTAGCTGGCCAGGCGTCTCTGTCCATGGGATTCTCCAGACAAGCATACTTGAATGGGTTTCCATGCCCTCCTCCAGGGGATCTTCCCAACCCCAGGGATCAGACCAGCATCTCTTATGTATCCTGCATTGGCAGGCAGGCTCTTTACCACTAGTGCCACCTGGGAAGCCAGCAGTAGCATGGTTCCATATAAAAAGTAAAAACTCCTTTCCATTCCCACCATGGTCCTTTCCCTCCCCCATCTTGCCTGCAGGCTGCCCTGAGCAGTGCCCTGGAAGCAGCAACTTTTCTACTTCATCTTCTGTGCTTAGGGCTGAGGTCCCAGTGTGGAGAACCTTCCTTCCAAGGGCTCAGAGTTACAGAAGAAATGGGTTTTTAGACTCTAGCGCAAGCTTTTCTACTTCTATGGACTATCTGCATTGTGTCCCCTTTCAAAGGGAAGGACTAGGGCAAGCTTCAGGGTCTGAAATGCTCATTCTGTTTCCAGACCCATGTCACAGATTACTTAGGGATAGAAATACAAGTTGCCAGGAGAGCCTGCTTGATTTCTCTGGCTTCTGCAGGTGACAAGGAAACACAGTGAACAGAATTGAGTGGTTTTCATTCTGGAATTCATTTAAGGATCTGTCCTTAATCTGCTGGCCACTCTAGGAACATGGAATTTCAAAGGCTGCAAGAATGTGGTTCAGTCGCTCAGTCCTGTCCAACTCTTTGCAACCCCATGGACTGCAACATACTAGGCTTCCCTGTCCATACCCAACTTCCAGAGCTTGCTGAAACTCATATCCATTGAGTCGGTGATGCCATCCAACCATCTCATCCTCTGTTGTCCCCTTTTCCTCCTGCCTTCAATCTTCCTCAGCTTCATGGTCTTTTCCAATGAGTCAGTTCTTCACATCAGGTGGCCAAAGTATTAGGAGTTTCAGCTTCAGCATCAGTCCTTCTGATGAATATTCAGGACTGATTTTCATTAGGATTACTGGTTTGACCCCTTGCAGTCCAAGGGATTCTCCAGAGTTGTCTCCAATACCACAGTTCAAAAGCATCAAATCTTTGGCACTCAGCTTTCTTTATAGTCCAACGCTCACATCCATACGTGACTATTGGAAAAACTGTAGCTTTCGTTAGGTGAACCTTTGTTGGCTAAGTAATGTCTCTGCTTGCTGTCTAGGTTTGTGTGAATATGGTAGTACATAGTAATGACCTTGAAAGATATAGAGCCCTGGAATTGATGGAGGTGGGGTGGGGCGGGGACATAGCAGTGTCCTAGCAGAACTCGCCTTGTCTCTTTACTGACGGGAGAGGAGGAAGAGCCTTCATGGCACAGGTAGACACATCAGCAGGGTTCTGTGGTTTCCAGGTGACTCTTAGGGGTGCTGACGGTAAGCATCATACACCAACAAGGGCCTACTGAAGTGCTTGGTGACAAGGTTTTGTGAGCACAGATAGGATAGGTGTGGGATTCACATGTGAGCCCCTTTCCTTCTGGGAGATGAATGGGACTCAACTGAGACCTAGACTCAACTTATGGTTCTCATCATTATGTAATAATCTGCAACATTTAACACCTACTTCTTCCCTCAAAACAAAACTGATATTAAAGAAAAAATGCAACGTTAGTTCCACAGTTATACAGCTAATACCCTTAAGCCAGAGTTTGCTAAACTGGGCCAGGCTTTAGAGTTTCTGAATGTCCTGAAACTATATGCTGAATTGCAAGGGAATTTTTCTGTGTGTCTATAAGAATTTGTGTGAGTGGGTGTGGGTAGGTCCATAGTATGATCAGATTTTCAGGAGATCTCTGATGTCCACAAGGTTCAGAACTATTTCTGAAGCAAAAAGAATCTTGCCAGCCGTTGTATTTCAGGTGCCTTGGTGGGTAGGTGTAGAAGGTACTGTGAGGTAAGGGCTCCTCACTGCCCTGCATGAACAGTCTCCCTCTCAGTCTTACCCCTCACCTGCCCTGTAGGTAAGGCAGGCATGGGCAATAAGGTGTTCAAGTAACCAAGGGACATGAGGTTTTGTAGTAAAGAAGGGTTTGATCTAGTCTCTGTGTCTGTGATCTGTGATGGCAAAGCTAAAACTATGTGTTCCAGTTAGATATGGAATATCTTCATTGTTTTCCAAGATATAGAGAGAATAATAATAGCTTAGGATCTGAGCACATTGCATGTATTAACTCATGTAATCCTCGCAGTCACCTTAGGAAGTAAGTCATTAGTTACTACCTCTTTACATCCAAGGGAACAGAGGAACTGGGAGGTAGGTAACTTGTCCAAGTTGACTCCACTAAGGAAAGAAATTTTCCTCCACATGGCTGGACCAGCCATTGGCATGGCAAGGGCTTTTTCATAGGTCCTATGCGGGCTTTCTCCAGGAGGCCAGCTCCCTCCTCTCTCTCTGTGGCGACACGCTGGGCACACATCTCCACCCACACTGGAGCCATTCTCACACGTGAATGCGCCTTTCAGGAGCACACAGCTCCTCTTTCCCTTGTCTGACCTTTCCACCATGGCTGCATCCCTGATGCAGGTCACTGGCCCAAATAATCTGGCAAGAACACACTCTGGACCATCTGCCAGCATCCCTGCTAGGACCTGCTGACTCCAAGTTTGGAATGCCATGCAAACCATGGAGCCTGGCTCACTCTGCCTGCTGCTTCTGCTCAGGCTCAACTCTAGGGAGGCAGGTGACTTATTCCCTTCATAAAAGGGACATCTTTCTAATACTGCCTTATTTGTATTAGATTTGTCTTCCTCTTTCTGAAGCCATGAGGAGATATCAGTACTAGGAAGTCCAGGAGAAGACAGGGAGGATGTTTGTTTCAAGGGAAGTGTGGGCGTGTTGGGAGGTTGGAGCTCCACCACTTGCCAGATGTGTGATGGTGGCCAGTTGCTTTACCTCTATGAGCCTCAATTTTAATTTCTTTAAAAGAGAAAAAATAAGAAGAACAGTAGTTATCTTTAGGTTGTTGGAAAGAGTGCACGTGGTCACACAGATGAAAGGTAGTATATCCATGCTTAGCACCATTGCTGAGATGTGGCCAGCATGGAGTCCAAGAGTGCTGTTCCTTATTGAGGTGCAAAGAATGAGACATCAGTGTAGGCTGGAGAGTTAAGGGTGGGGTTTGTAGGCCTGGCTGTTCACAGAAGTGGATAAGAGGTTTCCAGAATAGAGAAAAGCTGGGGAAAAGGCACAGAGGTGGTGTGGGAGGTAGTATGCAGGGGATGGAAGTGCCTGCAATGACTGGTTTCCTTGGGTGGTGGGGCCAAGGTGTGGTGGGAATAACAGATGGTGATTTTTTAATTAGTGATGAAACTGAGTTTTTTATTAAGTAAATAATTGATAATTTATTCAAAAAGTTTCTGAACAGAATGGAAATGTGGTAAGTTGTTACTAAATGGCATTTGAGAAAGAATAGTTAGACTAAGTGCACAGGAAAGATATGTGGCAGAGACTGTCATGAATTCACCAAGACTATTTTGCTTTTCTTTCTGAACATGAAATTAGATTACATTTCCCAGTCCCTCTTGTGGCAAAGAGAGGTCATGTGGCAGAGTCCTGCCCAATTTAGATTTTTTAAAATTTATTAATGTATTTTAATTGGAGGATAATTCCTTTACAATATTGTGATGGTTTTTGCCATACATCAGTATGAATCAGCCACAGGTATATGCATGTGTTCCCTCCATCCTGAATCCCCTCGCATGGAAGAGATAGGTACCACTCTCAGACCTGGTCCATAACCTGGCCCCTTCACTTTCCATTTTTTAGCCAGGAGCTAAAGATATGACTGAAAACTTCAAAATTCTGGGGACTGGTGGGGCCACAAGTTGCAAGGAACCTGAGTCACTGAATATGTGGGTCAGAGTCCCTCTCTCTTGATACCTATTGGACTTTATGTGGGTAAGAAATAAAAATCTCCTGTGTTAAGAGTTTGGGGTTGTTTGTTATAGCAGTTGACGTACACTGATTAATACAGGTTGAAATGGAGAAAGACCAGAAGAGACCAGAAGAGAATCTGGAGTCTATGAAAAAGAGATATAATTTGATAGAGAAATGATTTGACAGATTGAAATGAGAATAAGTGAAAAGTATTCCCTTGCGCAGGTTCAAATGACTCAGTGACTAATTAAATGGGGACTCTGTATGTGTGTGTGTGTATGTGTGTGTCAGAGGGTAAAGGAGAAGAAAGTAAAAAAAAAAAAAATGCCTGTGATTTCTAGTTGAGTGACTAAGAAAAATGGTAGTAACATTAGCATAAATTAAGATATCAAAAGATGATATAAGTCTGGGGAAAAATGATGATGAAATTTATTCTATTTGTGGTGAATATGAGGTGATGGTACAAAAGGAAGTATCTAGGCAAGAATTGCTCGGCCTTGGCACTATTAATATTTTTGACCCAATAATTCTTTGTTGTGGGGGGCAGTCCTGTGCACGGTATGATGTTCAGTAGCAACCTTATTCTCTACCCATAAGATGCACCTTTCCATCCCCTAACACTTATGACAACCCATAATGTCATCATGTCTCCAGACATTGCCAATTGTTCAGGGAGGCAGAACAAAACCATCCCCGGCTGAGAACTTCTGAGCTAGAGGGAACTGGAGGTATTCAGGAGTCTGAATAGCCTGAGTTCTGTGAAGAACCTTGTGTGATCAGGGCACGTCCATTCTCCCGCAAGGCTCAGATTTCCAGAAGTTAGCAACTCAGTCTAGGCCCCAGGGAAGCTATCTTCAGGATCTCAGTCCATGTTTTAATCAACTCTCCTGTGATCTGCATTCTGGGCTCAGAGAGAATGAAAGAGGTGAAGACCAGGGACATGTAGGATTGGACAGAGGGATTCAGGAAAGCCACAATGAGAACCAAGCTAGGCATTCCTTCCAACATGCCAAGGCAGGGGCAGCGAGGTCTCTCTCAAGCCCAAGAAAGGCCCAGCAATCTCTGAAGCATGTGTGTTTTCTTCAATATATTATCAACTGAGCTTGTAACAAAGCTTTCCAAATGGAATGAGAAAATCTCCCGGATGGCAACTGGCAGTATGGTTTGGGAGGATTCCTTTTTCATTTCCTATGTTTTATGATTTTTTTCTTCTGCTTTTCAAAGAGCATTTTTACAAGCTAGTATTCTATATTGCTCTGTCTGTACTCTGAGAAAAGATAAATATTTTCAATGTGTTTTCTGAGGCATATGTTCCCATTGAGAAAATGTATCCCTTATGGACGTAGCTATTTTGACCTCATTAGCTGGGTAGATCAGAGGGAATTTGACAAACAGGCCCCAGTATGCCCAGGAAGCCTCGGTTAGTTTCCAGGGGAGGTGGGGGGTCAGCACCACTGGGGGTGCACCTTTGGGTTTCCCAGAGGGCTGCAGCAGGAAGCCGAGGGGAGTCTCGTGAACAGGTTCATCAATGAAAGAGGCCTGGGAGAGTGACCTTGCTTCTGGTTCCCAGCTCCAGAGTCCCACTTAGCAGGAGGGTGAGGAGAGATGGGAGAACTCGCTCACAATTCTACAGGGGCTCCGGGACCACCCCAGGGAAGCTCACACAGAATGCTAACCTCCACCAAGTAGCTGTGGCTGCTTTCTCCCCTAAAGGCATAGGGAAGGTTTCAGTGGATGGAGGGGAACAAACATGTTTTCAGTTTTAGTACCCCATGTCCTACATCTCAGGAGAGTCCTCTGTCCTTGCCTAACCAGGATGATGGGTTATCCTAGCTGGATGAATGGGCCCAAGTGTCAGCTGATGGTACTCTCAGTCAATAAGACAGAGACTCCCAGTCTCCTTCACAATACCCCAGATGTTAGACATCCGGCCTTTTAGGTCTATTGGCAACCTTGCCTTTTATTTTAGATACAGAATCCCAGTTTCAGACTTGCTAGCTGGGTGACTTCAGGTAAGTCACTTAACCTTTCAGTACCTAACTTTTCTCATCTGTGATTTTGGGTAATTATATCCACCTCCACAGTTGTATGGACAACACTTGGCACATAGGGGCTGTCACAGCCTTATGTTATATATTATATGGTAATAACACAATAATTAGTATTACTATAATTAACATCTGGTTCCCAAGATCCTTTATTAATAGGCAGTAACTCCTGAGAAGGGTGATCTTGTAAGCCTACATCAGCTCACAAGCCAGGTCAGTTTCAATCCTCATCTTCCTTGAATCACCGGTAGCTTTTGCACAGTTGATAAAGTCATGAAGCACTTGTCTGCTTGACTCCTGAGGCATCATTTTCCCTGGTTTCTTCTTTTCTCAGTCTCTTAATAGATCTCCCTCAAATTTTTAACCTCTCTACATACTGGTAGCCTCCAAGTTTTAGTCCTTGGAATTTCTTGCTTCTGTCTGTTTCTGTTTATTATTTTAAGATGATCTCTTGACTTTAAATACCATCTTGACACTGAACTTCTGAATTTACATCTTAATCCATAGCCTCTCTCTTTATATGTAGTGTCATAGACTCAATTTATTCTCACCAGTAGGTACGAGAGGCCCCTTTGTTTCACATCATTGGCAAAACTTATATTGTCAGATTTGTAATTTTTATCCCTCTGATGAAAGGCAAATGTACTGCATTATTTACTCCTTGTCCATTGTCCTATCACCTAACCCCATTTCTGGTTCTTGAAGGCACTCTCACTCTCAAGCCTTCTTAGTGTGAGACTGTATTATGGATTAATGTCTGAGATTCTTGGATCATTGGGGGTGACTTTGTAGTATCTCCTTAAAAAATACAAAGGACTTAGGAAAAAAAGAGCCAGCTTCCTTTTGTCTAGAAGCCAAGACTTGAGCCATTATATTTACTCCAATTCTGTCCAAGGGCATTATCTATCTTGATAGATTTATGCTTCATATTATGTTTTATTTTATTATTTTTTAAAAAATTAAGGTGTGATAATAAAATCTTGTAACTTATTTAAACTAATAGATGAGGATTTGGTCTAAATCATATGATATTGGTCAAAATTTTACTATCATCATCATTGTGCTGTTGTTTTGCAAATGCGTGAGTATCTCAAGTGATTTATGAAACAAGGTTGGGATATAAATATTGAATATGTAAGTACCTCTTTATACTTATGAACTATTCTTCTGAATAGCATTAGAAATAGTAAATATTATTTTTTGAGGGTGAATATATTACAAAATGGAGGTACATAATTATCAGTTTAATTTGCTGTGTGACCTTGGACAGATTACTTAACCTCCCTGAACCACTTTTTACTGATTTGTAAAATGAAATGGTAGAAATTTCCAATCATCAAGGGTTTTTCTAACTCTTATATTCTGTAATCTAGAGGACCATTTGGTTATCTGATAGCTTAGAGATTTATATTGATCCCATTCTGTTATCTGTGTGTTTCTCTCTTTGATGGATGAATGTAAGTATGGGTTGGTGTGTGGTATGCATAAGTATATGTGTGTGTGTGTGATGGCTGAGGATTATACACTTGCACAATCAAAGACTATGACTTTGAGATACTATCTTATCCAGTCTCTGTCTTCAAACTGAACCATATCCCAAATTACCTAAATTGATGAGGGACTGAACTATTTTGAAATTCACAAATCCTGGAGTTTCTTTGTTTTCATTTTTATTTTTAAAAAATTCTTCTCTAGATGAAAATAAATTTCTCTTGTAGTGCTCTAGTCACAGCCACCTTGTTCTTCTTAGGGATAGGTGGGCACATACAATGTGAAACATGAAACTTGAAAATGTGAGTTTGCACCCAAAATAGACCTGTTTAAGCAGAGACCAACATGGAGGAATGATAGACACCTCGTAAACACAGAGCAGTAAAACCTTACCCTTGCAAAATATAAAAATAATAAGGTCAGTTTTGTCTGTCTGTCTATCTGTCTATCTCTGGTGGCTCAGACGGTAAAGAATTCACCTGCAACGCGGGAGACCTGGCTTCAATCCCTGGGTGGGGAAGATCCCCTGGAGGAGGGCATGGCAACCCACTCCAGTATTCTTGCCTGGAGAATCCCCATGGACAGAGGAGCCTGGTGGGCTACAGTCCCTGGGATCGCAAAGTCAGACACGCCTAAGTGACTAAGCACAGCACAGCACACACGCCTTAGTCTGAAGAACAAATAGGTAGCATTTTCCTCTCCTGTGCCCATCCCATCGTTATGTTAGTGGTTTCTGTCTTCAGAGGCAAAGAGATGTCAGAGGCAGTCATCCATGCTAATACTAGACACACCACCAAACAAAAACTCACATGGAAGTGTGAATTTGAGGGCCATTTAACACTGTAAATTTCCCCCTTGTATAACAATTATGGAAACACGCGTGCTAATTGACAAGGCAGTGCGGCGCTGTGCGGATGTGAGTGGTGTTCACTCATCCTCATAATCTCTGTTTTCATGGCTGGTGGTGAGCCTGTCCAGAAGATGTCGTACTCAGCCCTCTTATGCAGGAAGCTTTCTCAGGAATGTACTCCACTCCCTTTGAATATCACTTTTCTCATCTGTAAAATGGGACATGGTTTGAGTTGTAATGATTCAGTGAGATAGCAGGCAAAGCACTTTATAAGGTGCCTAGCATATGTCAAAATATCTTATAAGGAACGTTAAGGTGTCTTGGTAGGAATCTAGAAAGCGAGAGGAGGCCTGGGGTCAGCCAGATGATACTGAAGTTTCCATTTAAATAGCTGGCACGTTACCCCATTTGACTCTTATTCACATCAATCCTATGAGGATGGACTGTGACACAGAGGCTCCCACTGCTCATTGCCAGGATGGCCCCAGCTGAGCACCTCACATCCAAGAGCACCCACTCTGCCAGAATCACACAGTTGTTTTGAAAATGTGGGCATGCTGCATGCTACATTGCTTCAGTCATGTCCAATTCTTTTGTGACCCCATGGACTGTAGTCCACCAGGTTCCAGGCACGGGAGTTGTCATTTCCTCCTTCAGGGGATCTTCCTGACCCAGGGATCGAACTCACGTTTCTTATGTCTCCTGCAT